>NC_088233.1:6074464-6219464 GCF_036934945.1 Oncorhynchus masou masou
AACCCTATTTCCCATGTGTCCTGGTCAAAAGTAGTGCACTACATAGGGAACACAATGTAGGGTGCCATTTTGGACGAAGAAACAGTCACGCTATTGATTGGTTTGTTTCGCATGCTCAAAACTCTTTATAGGTAATGAATAAGATAATCAATAAACAGAAAGACAACAAGTGATTGCTTAAATAAATAAAAACATGTTAATTGATAAGCCATTGGTAAGTGCTTATAAATGTTTATATAATGGTGTTATAAACCATTATACAGGTTGTCAATACTTATCTATGTACACTATTCATAAATAGTTTAATGGTCTTTCAAAGATAAGATGTATGTCATGGGATTGTCAGAGGTGCTGTACATGAATGGAAACATGCAGATTGCCCTGAGGAAGATGATTATGGAACGTTACAAATGAAATAACCAAAATAACCTAAATGTAACAGTATAACTTTAGACCGTCCCCTCGCCCAAACCCGGGCGCGAACCAGGGACCCTCTGCACACATCAACAGCAGTCACCCGCGAAGCATCGTTACCCATCGCTCCACAAAAGCCGCGGCCCTTGCAACACCGCTAACTAAGCTAGCGTTTCACATCCGTTACCTTAAGGACAAATGGACAAACAAACGGTCAGATGACATTCTCTCCTCTTTGCTGGACTCAGATGAGAAGTGACAGGAGATTGACTGGGAAGTCAATGCATAGAGAATTCCCATGAAAACAACAGGAAAACAACCCTTCGGTTGGGGGCGGCAGTGTAGCCTAGTGGTTAGAGCGTTGGACTAGTAACCGAAAGGTTGCAAGCTCAAATCCCCGAGATGACAAGCAAAGTCTGTCGTTCTGCCCCTGAACAGTCAGTTAACCCACTGTTCCTAGGCTGTCATTGAAAAGAAGAATTTGTTCTTAACTGACTTGCCTAGTAAAAAAAAACGGTTGACTGAAAACATAGGATATTATCATTTACATTAACAACCTGGGGATGAATGAGCCGATTAGGTTTTAGGTGGTGAGGATCAGTTGAGGAATGTTTATAACGGCGTTATAAACCATGATACATGTTAACACCCCTACTCTTGAAACAAGAGTTACGTGACCACAGAGCCATCCTACACAGAGCAACGTCAATGTCTCCAATCACAGCCCGTGGGACACTAGGGTCGAATTTGGGGGAATAGTGCCCCCTACTGGCCTACTGTAATAATGACAATAAAGGAAAAAACTGTAACACCAGAGTTGACAAGAAGATGGCAATATTGGACAAGTAAAATATGTAATTAGCTCAGCCTGCCAAGCTACATTTATTGACAGTAAAGTTAGTAATACTTCCATTTCAGTGTGAATAAAACATATATATATATATATATATATATATATTTTCAGTAGCTGTCACGTGTACTGAATTGAATCGATTACAATATTATTCCCGTAACATTACGGTAGTCCTAATTCTGTTCGCAAAACATTCAAGAACTAGCGGGAAATAATTGTTGGTTGCACGTTAGCTTGGGTTGAGTAAAGACCAGTGGTGTAAAGAAAAAATATTTTAAAAGAAAAGTTACTTTAAAGTACTACTTTAAGTCGTTTTTTGGGGGTATTTGTACTTTACTTTACTATTTATATTTTTGACAACTTTTACTCCACTACATTCCTAAAGAAAATAATGCACTTTCTACTTGATACATTTTCCTTTTCACCAAAAAAGCACTAGTTACATTTTGAATGCTTAACGGGACAGGAAAATTTTTTTAAAATCCCTGGTCATCCCTACTGCATCTGATCTGGCTGACTCACTAAACACACATCCTTTGTTTGTGAACTAAGTTCTTAAATAAAGAAAAACAAGAAAATGGTGCAGTCTTGTTTGCTTAACATAAGGAATTTGAAATTATTTATACTTTTACTTTTGATACTTAAGTATATTTAACAATTACGTTTATTTTTGATACTTAAGTATATTTGAAACCAAATACTTAAAAAAAACTTTTACTCAAGTACGATTGTCCTGGGTGACTCACTTTTATTTGAGTAATGTTCTATTAACCCTCCTGTTGTGTTCGTTTGGCGTTAATTAATTCTGTGTTTCAGGTCCAAAATGACCGCCCCATTATAGCTGATTATAAATCCATAATTATACATATATTATTACCTAATGTTGTGTTACATCTTTTTAGCAATTTAAGTTATTGTGAACATTACAAGTTTTGAACTTCTATTTGCTATTTATGACCTGTAGGCCTCATTGACCTGAGCTCATACAACTCGTTTTTGACTATAACAAATAATCAGATGAAAAATATTGTGCTATTTATCAGTCTACTTTGTTTAACAAAGACTCTCTCCTCCTCACCAGTGTCATGATCAAATATATGATTTTTTTAATTTAACCTTTATTTTACTAGGCAAGTTAGTTAAGAACAAATTATTGTTTTCAATGACAGCCTTGTTCAGGGGTAGAAAGACAGATTTTTACCCTGTCAGATCGGGGATTTGATCTAGAAACCTTTCCGGTTACTAGCCCAAGGCTATACCCACTAGGCTACCTGGCGCCTCACTAGGCTACCTCATCAGGAGCCTCAGATACAGTATAACGTTTGGTAATTGTTCTGCCACAGAATGAATTGTGAGCAAGGCCTCAAAAGAGCTTTATATTCCAGAGCTACGAGAAAATGTCTGTATATTATTGAAACAATGTTGCGATTGTTTGTGAGAATGCCAACAGGTGTGTTTCCGTGGGGAAAAGATTCTATTGGGGAACACACACACACACACACACACACACACACACACACACACACACACACACACACACACACACACACACACACACACACACACACACACACACACACACACACACACACACACACACACACACACACACACGAGGGGGTCTGGGAGAGGAAGTGTGTCCATCTGATGAATGGGCATGCGCCTGAACTCAATTTTAGACACTAATTGCAGTCTCACCCATTCATTTCTAATCACTGGTCAAGGGAACACCACAGCTGAACGAAAGTTAAATAAAACGCCCAAAATGTAATGAAAATCATCCAAATGTATGTTGTGTGTTCAGATGCCCTGTGTGGACAAAGTCATGCAACCTTATGACAATCAGATTAAATTTACTACATTTTTTAAATAGAGAACTCGAAAATCGGTCCAAGAATGAAAATTGGGTACTTTTTCCACCACTGGTAAAGACGTTATTCAAATACCCTTATTATAATATTATTCTGCTATAATAATGTTATTACTACAACGGTCATTATAAAGTTACTATACTGTTATTATCAATTTAATAAACGAAATATTGATGCTGTATCTGGGCGGAATTATATTGTCAGCTTCATTCCATTCCATCAGTTACTGCGCATGCGCCTCTAGAGCCGGAGCCTGCTGCAGGCGCGCTCGCTGATTGCGGCAGTGGTCAGCTTCTCTCTGCAAAATAATCACTTTTTTTATTTTTTTATTCCCGCATGCTGTTTTCTTTTCTTTTATACATTTCAAGTGCTGTCAAATCATAGCCTTAACCGACATGGTCTATCGTCGATCCAGTAGGTTCTGCTAGCTAAAGGGGTGGATGGTTATTCAGAGATGATCCTCTCCTCATCACCAAACGGTGGGTACTCCGCTCCGGCGTCATGCACAGCCACACAGCCAGGGATGCAGCGCTATATCAAGGCATATAGAATCAGGCCTACTGGTTACCCCCCCCCTCCTCCGACCAAACCACCTCCCCTCAATGAGAATATCGTCGTGATGGCCGATGAAGATGAACAACAACAACATGGTCAGCTGAAGCTCAACTCGGTATTGGGCTCTTTTCCAACACTAGTACCAGAACTCCAGGGCCCTGAGGCCAATGCGTTGCAGTACAAAATTAAGAATTCAATTTGGTAAGACATGTAGCAATGCATTCAAAGACCAATGCACACACACACACACACACACACTATACAAACTTCACACGCTTACAAATTAGCCACAGTGCTGCACAGGTACATCATGACAGATCAGGAGCTCGCTCTCATTTAGATATTGGATTCGTTAGCTAATCAATATGTAGCTAGCTAATAGCTAACTAAAATGATGTGTTTTTAACTAGCTAGTAGTAGAATATTAATTGCGTTTAGTTTGTTAGCTAGCTAACTAGCTAATATTGGTCATCTCTCCTTGCTAGGGCTGTGGGGCTGGTTGTGAAATGATTGCTGCTAGTTAGCCTAGATAGCTAGCCAATTTTCCAGACAGTGAAATAGCTGCCTGTACACACACACACACACACACTCTGTAGCTTGCTAGCTACAACATGACAACTAGCTAGCTAACATTGATAATGTCATGTGTGTGTAATAGCTAGCTAGCTACATGTATGCATGCACAGCCAAGGGAGGCCTAATGACAGTCATAAACCTGCAGTATGATTAGCCAGCTATATGTCCATGACATAAATTACCCATAATGCCATTGAATCCAGTGTTTGGGCTCAACATGGACTTGTTCCGTATTCTTGTTGATGAGACCTGTCCTATATAATAATACAACTACCTTGGCTAGGTGGGATATACACCACTTTGCTTAGGCCTATCATATCATATTCTATCATATCCTATCATATTCTATCCTATCATATCCTTTCATATCATATTCTATCATATCCTATCATATTCTATCATATCCTATCATATTCTATCATATACTATCATATCCTATCATATTCTATCATATCATATTCCTATCATATCATATTCTATCATATCATACCATGTCATATTCTATCATATCATACCTTGTCATATTCTATCATATCATACCTTGTCATATTCTATCATATGCTATCATATCATATTCTATCATAGCCTATCATATCCTATCACATCATATCCTATCATATTCTATCCTATCATATCATATTCTATCATATGCTGAATATGCTATCATATCTTGGTGTCACACGGAATAGGCCATAGGGCCTCGGGGGCCCTTTCTAGATTCTATTGCTATGATGTAAACACAACATGCTGTTGTGTGGAATTGAGGGCTTGTACTGACCTGAGAACATGTTTGTTATGCTACTGCTTTTTTCCACTGTCTCTTTCCCTTTCTCTCTCCCCCTCTCTCTCTATATTTCCCCCTCTCTCAACCCCTTCTCTCTCTCTCTCTCTCTGTCTCTCTCCCCTCTCTCTCTCTCTCTCTCTCTCTCTCTCTCTCTCTCTCTCTCTATTCCCCCCCCCCCTTCTCTCTCTCTCTCTCTCTATTTTTCTCTCTCTCTCATTGTAGCAAGGCTGTCCAGTCAAAAGTGGACAACATATTGGTGAGTAGTTGTGATTGCCATGGATAGATATCAGCTTATGTCTTAGATGCAGAGTGAAAAAACAAGACTTTAGACTAGTTTAAAGGTGCACATCTCCCAGAATGCACCAAACTAGTGATACTTTAAATTTCCCTGTGGGTTTTTGAAGAATATGGCATAGAAATACCAGAAATTGCAAGTACAACTGTGTTTCAGTAACACTTTATTGAAATGATGCCGGTATAATGCAGGTTATAAGCATGTAGTTATGAGCCTTCATAATGCCATAAGGCTGATAAAGCTATCGAAGTTTGGTGTCAATTCCATTTAAATTCTAATTCAGGAAGGACACTGAAATTTCAAATTATTTTTAATGCTTTTCAATGAAGACATTTTGGTATTAGAATTGGAATTTTGTTTACTTTCTGGATTCACTGTAATTGAAATGGAATTGACCCCAACCCTGAAGGGATCACTGAATGTGTTATTATTATTATTATTATATCTACAGTAGCTTGTCTGTGTCAACTTAGAGAGCATGACAGAGAGTCTCTCTGTCTGCTCTGTTCAACCTGTCACCCCGTGTCTCAGAGTAATGAGTGGCTGTGCTAAGATTCTGTCATGTCTCTGTCTGGTCTGGTGTTGGCTTGATCATGTTACGCTGTGTCATCATCAGACACAAAGTCTTAACCCGGGTCGTGTTCATCAGGGCACAACCAAAGCAAAGTGGTTTTTCAACGAAATGCAAAAAAAACATTAGATTTTTATCGGACAAGTCCAGGTAGTTCCTTACAATGTCGGTCCATTTTCTTTTCTTCCTTTGTGTGGTTAATGACCACCGTCCTGGTAATAAGCCTTCCTGATATGATGACCCGTTTAATATGTATGACTTGTGTCAATCATAATAGAATGAAAGACTATAGACTAGCCTAAATTGTTAGAAAAGACAGTGGCGGGAGACGGCTAACAAGAGGGCGACGGCTAACAAGGGGGGGAGGGCGGCTAACAAGGGGGAGACGGCTAGCAAGGGGCGACGGCTAACAAGAGGGAGACGGCTAACAAGAGGGCGACGGCTAACAAGGGGGCGACGGCTAACAAGAGGGAGACGGCTAACAAGAGGGCGACGGCTAACAAGGGGGCGACGGCTAACAAGGGGGCGACGGCTAACAAGAGGGAGACGGCTAACAAGAGGGAGACGGCTAACAAGGGGGAGACGGCTAACAAGCGGGAGACGGCTAACAAGGGGGCGACGGCTAACAAGGGGGCGACGGCTAACAAGAGGGAGACGGCTAACAAGAGGGCGACGGCTAACAAGAGGGAGACGGCTAACAAGGGGGCGACGGCTAACAAGGGGGCGACGGCTAACAAGAGGGCGACGACTAACAAGGGGGCGACGGCTAACAAGGGGGCGACGGCTAACAAGGGGCGACGGCTAACAAGAGGGAGACGGCTAACAAGGGGGCGACGGCTAACAAGGGGGCGACGGCTAACAAGAGGGAGACGGCTAACAAGGGGGCGACGGCTAACAAGGGGGCGACGGCTAACAAGGGGGCGACGGCTAACAAGAGGGAGACGGCTAACAAGAGGGCGACGGCTAACAAGAGGGCGACGGCTAACAAGAGGGAGACGGCTAACAAGAGGGAGACGGCTAACAAGAGGGCGACGGCTAACAAGGGGGCGACGGCTAACAAGAGGGAGACGGCTAACAAGAGGGCGACGGCTAACAAGGGGGCGACGGCTAACAAGGGGGCGACGGCTAACAAGAGGGAGACGGCTAACAAGAGGGCGACGGCTAACAAGAGGGAGGGCGGCTAACAAGAGGGGGGGCGGCTAACAAGCGGGAGGCGGCTAACAAGAGGGAGACGGCTAACAAGGGGGGGAGCTAACAAGAGGGAGACGGCTAACAAGCCGGGCGACGGCTAACAAGCGGGCAACGGCTAACAAGAGGGCGACGGCTAACAAGAGGGAGACGGAATAGGAATCTAAGACGTGTTGTCAGTGAGTCAGCAACATGTGTAGTAGGAATCTAAGACGTGTTGTCAGTGAGCCAGCAACATGTGTAGTAGGAATCTAAGACGTGTTGTCAGTGAGCCAGCAACATGTGTAGTGGGAATCTAAGACGTGTTGTCAGTGAGCCAGCAACATGTGTAGTAGGAATCTAAGACGTGTTGTCAGTGAGCCAGCAACATGTGTAGGGAGACGTGTTGTCAGTGAGCCAGCAACATGTGTAGTAGGAATCTAAGACGTGTTGTCAGTGAGCCAGCAACATGTGTAGTAGGAATCTAAGACGTTGTCAGTGAGCCAGCAACATGTGAGTAGGAATCTAAGACGTGTTGTCAGTGAGCCAGCAACAGGTGTAGTGGGAATCTAAGACGTGTTGTCAGTGAGCCAGCAACATGTGTAGTAGGAATCTAAGACGTGTTGTCAGTGAGCCAGCAACATGTGTAGGGAATCTAAGACGTGTTGTCAGTGAGCCAGCAACATGTGTAGTAGGAATCTAAGACGTGTTGTCAGTGAGCCAGCAACATGTGAGTAGGAATCTAAGACGTGTTGTCAGTGAGCCAGCAACATGTGTAGTGGGAATCTAAGACGTGTTGTCAGTGAGCCAGCAACATGTGTAGTAGGAATCTAAGACGTGTTGTCAGTGGGCCAGCAACATGTGTAGTAGGAATCTAAGACGTGTTGTCAGTGAGCCAGCAACATGTAGTAGGAATCTAAGACGTGTTGTCAGTGAGCCAGCAACATGTGTAGTAGGAATCTAAGACGTGTTGTCAGTGAGCCAGCAACATGTGTAGTAGGAATCTAAGACGTGTTGTCGGTGAGCCAGCAACATGTGTAGTAGGAATCTAAGACGTGTTGTCAGTGAGCCAGCACCATGTGTAGTAGGAATCTAAGACGTGTTGTCAGTGAGCCAGCAACATGTGTAGTAGGAATCTAAGACGTGTTGTCAGTGAGCCAGCAACATGTGTAGTGGGAATCTAAGACGTGTTGTCAGTGAGCCAGCAACATGTGTAGTAGGAATCTAAGACATGTTGTCAGTGAGCCAGCAACATGTGTAGTAGGAATCTAAGACGTGTTGTCAGTGAGCCAGCAACATGTGTAGTAGGAATCTAAGACGTGTTGTCAGTGAGCCAGCAACATGTGTAGTACGAATCTAAGACGTGTTGTCGGTGAGCCAGCAACATGTGTAGTGGGAATCTAAGACGTGTTGTCGATGAGCCAAAACATATTTGGGAATCTAAGACGTGTTGTCAGTGAGCCAGCAACATGTGTAGTGGGAATCTAAGATGTGTTGTCAGTGAGCCAGCAACATGTGTAGTAGGAATCTAAGACGTGTTGTCAGTGAGCCAGCAAGATGTGTAGTAGGAATCTAAGACGTGTTGTCAGTGAGCCAGCAACATGTGTAGTGGGAATCTAACATGTGTTGTCAGTGAGCCAGCAACATGTGTAGTAGGAATCTAAGACGTGTTGTCAGTGAGCCAGCAACATGTGTAGTGTTTACATGACATTTTAGTCTTATCTAGAAAGACTGACAGGTAACTGCCAAAATAATGGCAACACTCACAAAGTATATTGAAAGCAGGTGCTTCCACACAGGTGTGGTTCCTGAGTTAATTGAACAATTAACATCCCATCATGCTTCGGGTCATGTATAAAAATAGCTGGGAAGTCGATTATTTTGGCTACCGTGGTTATGGCCCTGTTGGATGACAATGCCCCCAACAACAGATGTTTACCTTGTCAGTTCAGGGATTCGATCTAGCAACCTTTTGGTTACTGGGCCAACGCTCTAACCACTAGGCTACCTGCTGAGACACTGCAGTGGGGCCTGAGACAGCAGTTTCCACCCCCATCAACAAATCACCAAATTATGCAATTTATCTTGGAAGAATGGTGTCTCATCCCTCTAATAGAGTTCCAGACACTTGTGGAATCCATTTCAATGAGCATTGAATCTGTTCGGGCGTCTCGTAGTGGCCCCCCAACACCCTATTAAGACACTCTAATGTTGGAGTTTCCTTTATTTTGGCAGTTACCTGAAACTACAAGCAGTACATTCCACTAAAGTAGGTAGTAACTGGCAACAGTGAAGCAGGTTGGTTCCCATGGCCATAGCAATATAGTATGTTGGTACTAAATGTTTTGTTTCCCTTTCTCTACTACCTCTCATTTTACAGCAAGATGTGGAGAAGTTTACAGACATCGAAAAACTCTACCTCTACTTGAAGTTGCCTTCTGGTCCCAGCAATGGCAATGATAAAAGGTAACTTCTTGTTTTTCCTTTTTCTCTCATTTATTAATAATATATATATATGTCATGTTGCAGATGCTTTTATCCCAAGGATACTAAATGTTTTGTATGGGTGGCCCCCTGGAATCAAACCCGCAGTCCAGGCATTGTAAGGGCCTTGCTCTACCAACCGAGCCATACAGGACCATGTACCATTGAAGCTGAGCCATTTGCTCGGGCACTGCTGCTGCAGTACAGTCACATCTGACTAAGATCATAACATGGTGTCAGAAGCGCTTCAACCTCATCAAATACAAGACAGGAGAGATCATTTTTTTGTCAGAGTTTAGAGTACTGAAAAGTAGCTAACTGCTTTCTGGTGTCTCTTCGTTGAGCAGAGCAGAGCCCAAGCGGAGCCGTTGCTATGGTTACTCGCAGACTCAGAGCCGCCATGAGCAGAGCGCATGCAGAGCGAACAAGCTGCATGCAGGGAGCTAGTGACAGACAGAGAGGAGCAGCTCATGGATTTCGGATTCCGGACAGGGCCTTAAATTTGGCAGAAGTAATCAGGCATGGGTAGGGTATGGCCTGAACTTCCCAGGCATGGGTGGGCGGGGCTTAAAACGAATTCTCATGCAGGGCTCTACAAGCAGGACGCATTCATTCGAGAGAAAAAAACTCTCCACAATTCCTTTGCATCTATATTCAACACTGCACTCTCTGTATTGTGAGCTGATGCTTATGACTGCTCATTACAATGTTTATTTGTACGATGATGAAGCGACACTAGTATAACGATTGATTTTCTATTATATCCAGCTTTCCGTGTTCTGAATTTGTTACGCCATCTTTATCTATCTGTTACCCTCAACTCTCCAACACCGCAACATCACTAGGACTGAGAACCAGAGGGCCTCCACTCCGGGACTATGGTACTTACTACATTACACACACACACAAACACAAACACACACACGCACGCGCACACACACGCACGCGCACACACACGCACACAAGCGCACACACACACACACACACACACAAACACACACGTACACACACACACACACACACACACACACATTATTCCCTGAAATAAATCCAAACAAAACGGTCAATGTTTTTGTTCTTTAAGGTCAAACACGTCACAAGAACGTTTTCAGTTTCGAGGGGTTGTTTCACCACTAACCTGTTTGTGTCGGTGTAACTTGAACCCGTTTTCAGTGACCAGAGTGGCATGTCGTCCAGCCGAACACAGCAGATGTACGCTTTCAACTGGATCCGCAATCACCTAGAGGAGCACCCTGAGACATCACTGCCAAAGCAAGAGGTGTATGACGAGTACAAGTGAGTATGGCCTGTACATAGGGTTGCAAAACGTTTCCCAGAAATCCTGGTTAGAAGATTCCAGGATCAATAAGCAAAAAAATCTTAAATCCTCCACCCAGGATTTCTGGGAAACCTGGGTATTTTTGAGGAAAGGTACTGGATTTTGGTAACCCTACCTGGGTTCTCAGTACAGCTTCTGGGGTGGCAGGGTAGCCTAGTGGTTAGAGCGTTGGACTAGTAACCGGAAGGTTGCAAGTTCAAACCCCCGAGCTGTTAATCCACTGTTCGTAGGCCGTCATTGAAAATAAGAATTTGTTCTTAACTGACTTGCCTAGTTAAAAAAATAATAATAATCTCCATTGAAAGTGCTTCCTGGTTTGTGTCTGGGACATCGGCCGTTGAGTCTATTAGTAGTGGATTGTCTGGTTGAAGGAATGGATTGAGGAATGTGCTTGGTGCCAAAATCCTCGATAGGAAAACATCATCCCAAGTTCTTGTTCAAAAAAGTTTTACGTTTATTTGCCATGTTTACATTTATTATATTTGTTTATCTTATATTCACTAGAGTCGCGAATCATTCTAGAATGATTCACTAGAATCATCTAACTTTAGTGTGTTTCTTTCTGTCAATCAAATGTATTTTTATAAAGCCCCTTTCACATCAACCTAAAACCCTCAGAGAGGGCAAGCAGGGGCAGAGCACAGTGGTTAGGAATAACTCAACATGTACAGATCGTATTGGTTTAATGCAAGCCATGACTATCATGGTGTGAATGTGTTTCAGGAGCTACTGTGACAGTCTTGCCTACCACCCACTGAGTGCTGCAGACTTTGGAAAGATCATGAAGAACGTCTTTCCCAACATGAAGGCTCGCCGCCTGGGCATGAGAGGCAAATCTAAATACTGTTATAGTGGACTGAGGAAGAAAGCTTTTGTTCACATGCCTTCTCTGCCCAACCTGGACTTACAAAAGTCAGGCGACGGGGTAAGTTTACATGATGTTGTTTTTTTTGTTTTTGTTTTTGCCAGGAAGTGGCCATAATCATTTCAGAACAAGTACATGTAGATTTCAGGGTTGGGGTCAGTTCCATTTCGTCAGGGTTGGGGTCAGTTCCATTTCATCATGGTTGGGGTCAGTTCCATTTCGTCAGGTTTGGGGTCAGTTCCATTTCGTCAGAGTTGGGGTCAGTTCCATTTCGTCAGGTTTGGGGTCAGTTCCATTTCATCAGGGTTGGGGTCAGTTCCATTTCATCAGGGTTGGGGTCAGTTCCATTTCGTCAGGTTTGGGGTCAGTTCCATTTCGTCAGGTTTGGGGTCAGTTCCATTTCGTCAGGGTTGGGGTCAGTTCCATTTCATCAGGTTTGGGGTCAGTTCCATTTCATCAGGTTTGGGGTCAGTTCCATTTCGTCAGGGTTGGGGTCAGTTCCATTTCGTCAGGGTTGGGGTCAGTTCCATTTCATTAGGGTTGGGGTCAGTTCCATTTCATCAGGTTTGGGGTCAGTTCCATTTCATCAGGGTTGGGGTCAGTTCCATTTCGTCAGGGTTGGGGTCAGTTCCATTTCGTCAGGGTTGGGGTCAGTTCCATTTCGTCAGGTTTGGGGTCAGTTCCATTTCGTCAGGGTTGGGGTCAGTTCCATTTCGTCAGGTTTGGGGTCAGTTCCATTTCGTCAGGGTTGGGGTCAGTTCCATTTCATCAGGGTTGGGGTCAGTTCCATTTCGTCAGGTTTGGGGTCAGTTCCATTTCGTCAGGGTTGGGGTCAGTTCCATTTCAATTCAGGAAGTAAACTGATAATCCAATTCCAAATCTCACTGAGAAGCAAGTTTAGGAAAATTTGAATTTGAATTTCAGTATAGATCTGAATTTAAATGGAATTGACCTCATTCCTAGTAAATCCACCCAAACTCCAGACAGGATATCAAGTCTGAATGACCTCTTCCCTAAACTCCAGACAGGATATCAAGTCTGAATGACCTCTTCCATAAACTCCAGACAGGATATCAAGTCTGAATGACCTCTTCCCTAAACTCCAGACAGGATATCAAGTCTGAATGACCTCTTCCCTAAACTCCAGACAGGGTATCAAGTCTGAATGACCTCTTCCCTAAACTCCAGACCTGATATCATATCTGAACCCAGACAGGATATCAAGTCTGAATGACCTCTTCCCTAAACTCCAGACCTGATATCATATCTGAACCCAGACAGGATATCAAGTCTGAATGACCTCTTCCCTAAACTCCAGACCTGATATCATATCTGAACCCAGACAGGATATCAAGTCTGAATGACCTCTTCCCTAAACTCCAGACCTGATATCATATCTGAACCCAGACAGGATATCAAGTCTGAATGACCTCTTCCCTAAACTCCAGACAGAATATCATATCTGAACTCTTCCCTAAACTCCAGACAGAATATCATATCTGAACTCTTCCCTAAACTCCAGACAGAATATCATATCTGAACTCTTCCCTAAACTCCAGACAGAATATCATATCTGAACTCTTCCCTAAACTCCAGACAGAATATCATATCTGAACTCTTCCCTAAACTCCAGACAGAATATCATATCTGAACTCTTCCCTAAACTCCAGACAGGATATCATATCTGAACTCTTCCCTAAACTCCAGACAGGATATCATATCTGAACTCTTCCCTAAACTCCAGACCTGATATCATATCTGAACTCTTCCCTAAACTCCAGACAGAATATCATATCTGAACTCTTCCCTAAACTCCAGACAGGATATCATATCTGAACTCTTCCCTAAACTCCAGACCTGATATCATATCTGAACTCTTCCCCTACTTAATGAACCCTTTTCTCCCCAGTGTGAGTCGGTGGAGCCGTCGTCGGGCCAGTCTCCCAGTGCGGAGGATGAGATGCGCTCAGCGGCCTGTGGCTTGGTGTGTGAGTGGGCTCAGAAGGTCCTCAGCAGACAGTTTGATGCCGTGGAGGACCTGGCTCGCTTCCTGCTCAACAGTCACTACATAGGAACCAAGTCTATGGCTGCCCTCACCGTCATGACTGGGGCTCCCACAGGTAGGCATGGCTAATGGGGATGGTGGTAAGGAAGGTACAGGTAGGCATGGCTAATGGGGATGGTGGTAAGGAAGGTACAGGTAGGCATGGCTAATGGGGATGGTGGTAAGGAAGGTACAGGTAGGCATGGCTAATGGGGATGGTGGTAAGGAAGGTAGAGGTAGGCATGGCTAATGGGGATGGTGGTAAGGAAGGTAGAGGTAGGCATGGCTAATGGGGATGGTGGTAGGAAGGTAGAGGTAGGCATGGCTAATGGGGATGGTGGTAAGGAAGGTACAGGTAGGCATGGCTAATGGGGATGGTGGTAAGGAAGGTAGAGGTAGGCATGGCTAATGGGGATGGTGGTAAGGAAGGTAGAGGTAGGCATGGCTAATGGGGATGGTAGTATGGGAGGTAGAGGTAGGCATGGCTAATGGGGATGGTGGTATGGAAGGTACAGGTAGGCATGGCTAATGGGGATGGTAGTATGGAAGGTAGAGGTAGGCATGGCTAATGGGGATGGTGGTAAGGAAGGTAGAGGTAGGCATGGCTAATGGGGATGGTGGTATGGAAGGTAGAGGTAGGCATGGCTAATGGGGATGGTGGTATGGAAGGTAGAGGTAGGCATGGCTAATGGGGATGGTGGTATGGGAGGTAGAGGTAGGCATGGCTAATGGGGATGGTGGTAAGGAAGGTAGAGGTAGGCATGGCTAATGGGGATGGTGGTATGGGAGGTAGAGGTAGGCATGGCTAATGGGGATGGTGGTATGGAAGGTAGAGGTAGGCATGGCTAATGGGGATGGTGGTATGGGAGGTAGAGGTAGGCATGGCTAATGGGGATGGTGGTAAGGAAGGTAGAGGTAGGCATGGCTAATGGGGATGGTGGTAAGGAAGGTAGAGGTAGGCATGGCTAATGGGGATGGTGGTATGGAAGGTAGAGGTAGGCATGGCTAATGGGGATGGTGGTATGGAAGGTAGAGGTAGGCATGGCTAATGGGGATGGTGGTATGGAAGGTAGAGGTAGGCATGGCTAATGGGGATGGTGGTATGGGAAGGTAGAGGTAGGCATGGCTAATGGGGATGGTGGTAAGGAAGGTAGAGGTATGGGGCATGGCTAATGGGGATGGTGGTATGGAAGGTAGAGGTAGGCATGGCTAATGGGGATGGTGGTATGGAAGGTAGAGGTAGGCATGGCTAATGGGGATGGTAGTATGGAAGGTAGAGGTAGGCATGGCTAATGGGGATGGTGGTATGGAAGGTAGAGGTAGGCATGGCTAATGGGGATGGTGGTATGGGAGGTAGAGGTAGGCATGGCTAATGGGGATGGTGGTAAGGAAGGTAGAGGTAGGCATGGCTAATGGGGATGGTGGTAAGGAAGGTAGAGGTAGGCATGGCTAATGGGGATGGTAGTATGGGAGGTAGAGGTAGGCATGGCTAATGGGGATGGTGGTAAGGAAGGTACAGGTAGGCATGGCTAATGGGGATGGTAGTATGGAAGGTAGAGGTAGGCATGGCTAATGGGGATGGTGGTAGGAAGGTACAGGTAGGCATGGCTAATGGGGATGGTAGTATGGAAGGTAGAGGTAGGCATGGCTAATGGGGATGGTGGTAAGGAAGGTACAGGTAGGCATGGCTAATGGGGATGGTGGTAAGGAAGGTAGAGGTAGGCATGGCTAATGGGGATGGTGGTAAGGAAGGTAGAGGTAGGCATGGCTAATGGGGATGGTGGTAAGGAAGGTAGAGGTAGGCATGGCTAATGGGGATGGTGGTAAGGAAGGTAGAGGTAGGCATGGCTAATGGGGATGGTGGTATGGGAGGTAGAGGTAGGCATGGCTAATGGGGATGGTGGTATGGAAGGTAGAGGTAGGCATGGCTAATGGGGATGGTGGTATGGAAGGTAGAGGTAGGCATGGCTAATGGGGATGGTAGTATGGAAGGTAGAGGTAGGCATGGCTAATGGGGATGGTGGTATGGGAGGTAGAGGTAGGCATGGCTAATGGGGATGGTGGTAAGGAAGGTAGAGGTAGGCATGGCTAATGGGGATGGTGGTATGGGAGGTAGAGGTAGGCATGGCTAATGGGGATGGTGGTAAGGAAGGTACAGGTAAGCATGGCTAATGGGGATGGTGGTATGGGAGGTAGAGGTAGGCATGGCTAATGGGGATGGTGGTATGGAAGGTAGAGGTAGGCATGGCTAATGGGGATGGTGGTAAGGAAGGTAGAGGTAGGCATGGCTAATGGGGATGGTGGTATGGGAGGTAGAGGTAGGCATGGCTAATGGGGATGGTGGTATGGGAGGTAGAGGTAGGCATGGCTAATGGGGATGGTGGTATGGGAGGTAGAGGTAGGCATGGCTAATGGGGATGGTGGTAAGGAAGGTAGAGGTAGGCATGGCTAATGGGGATGGTGGTATGGGAGGTAGAGGTAGGCATGGCTAATGGGGATGGTGATATGGGAGGTAGAGGTAGGCATGGCTAATGGGGATGGTGGTATGGGAGGTAGAGGTAGGCATGGCTAATGGGGATGGTAGTATGGGAGGTAGAGGTAGGCATGGCTAATGGGGATGGTGGTAAGGAAGGTACAGGTAGGCATGGCTAATGGGGATGGTAGTGTGGAAGGTAGAGGTAGGCATGGCTAATGGGGATGGTGGTATGGAAGGTAGAGGTAGGCATGGCTAATGGGGATGGTGGTATGGGAGGTAGAGGTAGGCATGGCTAATGGGGATGGTAGTGTGGAAGGTAGAGGTAGGCATGGCTAATGGGGATGGTGGTATGGAAGGTAGAGGTAGGCATGGCTAATGGGGATGGTGGTATGGGAGGTAGAGGTAGGCATGGCTAATGGGGATGGTGGTAAGGAAGGTAGAGGTAGGCATGGCTAATGGGGATGGTGGTATGGGAGGTAGAGGTAGGCATGGCTAATGGGGATGGTGGTAAGGAAGGTAGAGGTAGGCATGGCTAATGGGGATGGTGGTATGGAAGGTACAGGTAGGCATGGCTAATGGGGATGGTGGTAAGGAAGGTAGAGGTAGGCATGGCTAATGGGGATGGTGGTATGGAAGGTACAGGTAGGCATGGCTAATGGGGATGGTGGTAAGGAAGGTACAGGTAGGCATGGCTAATGGGGATGGTGGTAAGGAAGGTAGAGGTAGGCATGGCTAATGGGGATGGTGGTATGGAAGGTACAGGTAGGCATGGCTAATGGGGATGGTGGTAAGGAAGGTACAGGTAGGCATGGCTAATGGGGATGGTGGTAAGGAAGGTAGAGGTAGGCATGGCTAATGGGGATGGTGGTATGGAAGGTACAGGTAGGCATGGCTAATGGGGATGGTGGTATGGAAGGTAGAGGTAGGCATGGCTAATGGGGATGGTGGTATGGGAGGTAGAGGTAGGCATGGCTAATGGGGATGGTGGTATGGAAGGTACAGGTAGGCATGGCTAATGGGGATGGTGGTAAGGAAGGTACAGGTAGGCATGGCTAATGGGGATGGTGGTAAGGAAGGTAGAGGTAGGCATGGCTAATGGGGATGGTGGTAAGGAAGGTAGAGGTAGGCATGGCTAATGGGGATGGTGGTAAGGAAGGTAGAGGTAGGCATGGCTAATGGGGATGGTAGTATGGAAGGTAGAGGTAGGCATGGCTAATGGGGATGTTGGTAGAGACGGTATTGTGTGTTGTTGATGGCCACAGTCAACAGGGGGCTCGACAGTCAATAGTCACTCGACGGTCACTACATTGGCACCAAGTCCGTGGCAACGCTAAGCAGACAACCACGGGTAACGGGGCTAGGTGTCGGGCTGTTGATGGGAACGAAGTTGTGAGACTTGCTCGTGTATCAAGCTGTAGTTGGTTAAAAAAACACACACACAAAAAAAAAACATTTCTCAGGCGTGTTGAGAAATCTCTTTTCTCATCTGTACGTCTCACCAGGTCTGAAGACGCCCACGCCAACCCATGCGTTCGTGCCCACGTCTGAGGCCTCGTCCTTCCAGCCGCAGGTGAAGACGCTGGCCTCTCCCTCGGTGGACGCCAAGCAGCAGCTCCAGAGGAAGATCCAGAAGAAACAGCAGGAGCAGAAGCTCCAGTCCCCCCTGCCTGGAGAGGCCCAGGGACAGAACCAGGCCAGGAGGACCGAGGCCTGCACCCCAGGGCCAGCTATCCCCTGTGGAAGTCCTGCCCTGCTTTCACCACAACCTACCATTGGTATTGTGGTGGCAACCGTCCCCAGCCCCATCACGGTACGATGGGATAACATATGTATGCACAGATACACACACACAGATACACAGATACACACACACAGATACACACACACAGATACACACACACACAGATACACACACACACAGATACACACACACACAGATACACACACACAGATACACACACAGACAGATACACACACACACACACACAGATACACACACACACACACACAGATACACACACACACACACACAGAAACACACACACACACACAGATACACACACACACACACACACACAGATACACACACACACAGATACAGATACACACATACACACACACACACACAGATACACACACACACAGATACACACACACACAGATACACACACACAGATACACACACACACACACACAGATACACACACACACACACACAGATACACACACACACACACAGATACACACACACACACACACACAGATACACACACACACACACAGATACACACACACACACACAGATACACACACACACAGATACACACACACACAGATACACACACACAGATACACACACAGATACACACAGATACACACACACAGATACACACACAGATACACGCACACAGATACACACACAGATACACGCACACAGATACACGCACACAGATACACGCACACAGATACACGCACACAGATACACACACACAGATACACACACACACACAGATACACACACACACAGATACACACACACACAGATACACACACACAGATACACACACACAGATACACACACACAGATACACACACACACACACACAGATACACACACACAGATACAGATACACACACACACACAGATACACGCACCCACAGATACACACGCACACACAGATACACACACACACACAGATACACACACACACACAGATACACACACAAACACAGATACACACACACACACAGATACACACACACACACAGATACACACACACAGATACACACACAGATACACACACACACAGATACACGCACACAGATACACGCACACAGATACACACACACAGATACACACACACAGATACACACACACAGATACACACATACAGATACACGCACACAGATACACGCACACAGATACACACACACACAGATACACACACACAGATACACACAGATACACAGACACATTCCGGGCCCTAATCCCAGAGACTAGACCGGGCCCTAATCCCAGAGACTAGACCGGGCCCTAATCCCAGAGACTAGACCGGGCCCTAATCCCAGAGACTAGCCCGGGCCCTAATCCCAGAGACTAGCCCGGGCCCTAATTCCAGAGATTTGTCCGGGCCCTAATCCCAGAGACTAGACTGGGCCCTAATTCCAGAGACTAGCCCGGGCCCTAATCCCAGAGACTAGCCCGGGCCCTAATCCCAGAGATTTGTCCGGGCCCTAATCCCAGAGACTAGACTGGGCCCTAATTCCAGAGACTAGCCCGGGCCCTAATCCCAGAGACTAGCCCGGGCCCTAATCCCAGAGACTGGCCCGGGCCCTAATCCCAGAGACTGGCCCGGGCCCTAATCCCAGAGACTAGACTGGGCCCTAATTCCAGAGACTAGCCCGGGCCCTAATCCCAGAGACTGGCCCGGGCCCTAATCCCAGAGACTAGCCCGGGCCCTAATCCCAGAGACTAGCCCGGGCCCTAATCTCAGAGACTAGACCGGGCCCTAATCCCAGCGACTAGACCGGGCCCTAATCCCAGAGACTAGCGAACATACAATCACTGGAGAACAAACTTGACAAGCTCTGTTTAAGACTATCAACGGGACCTGAAAAACTGTAATATGATTTTTAGAGTTGTGGCTGAACAAGGACATGGATACATCTAGTTGGTTTTTCTATTAATCGTCAAGACCTTACGGCAGCTTCGGGTTAGTGGGGGAAAGGTGTGTCTCTTTGCGCACCGGCTGTTGTTAACAATCTCTAATATTAAGGAAGTCTCGGGGTTCTGCTCAGATAAACTGTAGACCACACTATTTACCAAGAGATATTTCATCTATATATATTTTTTTGGTAGCTGTTTGTTTACCACCACAAACCGATGCTGGCGCTAAGAGCTGTATAGGGCCATAAACAAACAAGAAACGCTCATCCAGAGGTGGCGCTCCTAGTGGCCGGGGATTTTAATGCAAGGAAACTGAAATCTGTTTCACCAGCATGTCAGCTGTGCAACTAAAGGAGACAAACTCTAGACCATCTTCTTTGCCCCACACACAGTGATGTGTACAAAGCTCTCTCTCCATTTTGGCAAATCTGACCATATCTCTATCCTCCTGACTCCTGCTTAAAAGCAAAAACTCAAACAGGAAGCATCAGGAAGTTGTCTGGTGAAGTGGATACTAAACTACAGGACTGTTTCGCTAGCACAGACTGGAATAGGTTCCGAGATTCATCCGACGGCATCAGTTACCGGCTTCATTAATAAGTGCATTGGCAAAGTCATCCCCACAGTGACCGTACGTACATATCCCAACCAGAAGCCATGGATTACAGGCAACATCCGCACTGAGCTAAAGGCTAGAACTGCCGCTTTCAAGGACCGGAACGCTTATAAGAAATCCCTCTACGATCTCCGATGAGCCATCAATCAGGCAATACAGGACTAAGATCAAATCCTACTACGCCGGCTCAGACAATTGTCGGATATGGCAGGGCTTCCAAACTCTCACGGATTACAAAGGGAAACCCAGCCGTGAGCTGCCCAGTGACGCGAGCCACTTGTCAATTAGGCTATTCTAAGAATATTTTTTTACTTTGTCAGAATGACTAGAGGAGAATCGTAATTTTCCAACGGTGTCAGAATTATTTCTCAACACCCACAATTCTGAGCGCTTGAGAGACAACCGGAGTATGCAGCATTGGTTTCATTAACTGCGCACCCGTATCAAATTTGTGTCGGCCATTTGCCGTTCTACACGCGTGACGTTGGAAAGTTATTTTCGGACACGGGGCATGACAATGGACATGACAACATAGCTAAATAGTTAACCAGCCCAACTACACTATGTTTTGAATTGGTTTTCTAGTTAGTCTGTTGTATATCATTGTTTTACCTGCTGCACAATGTCTCTCTCTCTCTCTCGCTTTCCTCTGGCTATGGTCCACTGGCACACGCAGATGGTGCACACATCATGACTTTTCCAGGATTTTCATTGCTGACCTAAAATGAGCTATAACTGGGCAAATGACTCACTAACTGGGCAAATGACTCACTAACTGGGCAAATGACTCACTAACTGGGCAAATGATTCACTAACTGGGCAAATGATTCACTAACTGGGCAAATGACTCACTAACTGGGCAAATGACTCACTAACTGGGCAAATGACTCACTAACTGGGCAAATGACTCACTAACTGGGCAAATGACTCATTAACTGGGCAAACGATTCACTAACTGGGCAAATGACTCACTAACTGGGCAAATGACTCACTAACTGGGCAAATGACTCACTAACTGGGCAAATGACTCACTAACTGGGCAAATGACTCACTAACTGGGCAAATGAATGTTTTGACAAAAACGCATCTCTCCCGACTGCATGATTAAAAGACAGATCAATGGAGACCTACAATAATTGTACTCGCCCTGCAGAGATTGGGAGGACAGTGTGCAACACATCACACCCGGAGGACATTGATCCAATTCTGATCACATTCTGATCAGAGTTATTGTTTGATATTGTGATTTTTTTTGCCTAGGTATTTTTTTTTTACATGTCCGTTCCGGACAACTTAATAAATGTTATACTTGCCGCGGGCGTTAGTGTCGAGCCCTGCAGGATGTGACGTCATGTCATCTTGTAACTGTACATCTGACATAGTGATCATCAACGTTGACACAGTGTATGATATGAGTTTTACGATATGGAAAATGTGAAGTGCACATTTGGATTCACGTATGTTTGGCTCTGCTTGATTGACGTCAAAGCAATATTTATTACAATCCTCAACGTCTCATTGAGTCCTCTTAATTTACAGCATTTCCCTCATTTAGACAACAAAAAAAGTAGCAAAAATGTATCAATTAGCGGGAGAGATAGGGGCAATTTCTTGTCCTGTGCGGTATGTATCTACCATTTTCAACCCCTGTAAGGGTAAGAGTGTAAAGGGCTCCAGGCAAAACTGATCCTAGATCTGCATTCCTCCTCTGAGACCGGGGCAGTATGTATCAAGCGTCTCAGAGTAGGAGTGCTGGTCTAGGATCTGTCCTCTTATTTATTATGATATAAAAGGCTAAACTGATCCTAGATCTGCACTCCTACTCTGAGAGGTTTTCTGAATAGTGGCCCAGATCTACATGACCTTGGGCCCAGATCTACATGACCTTGGGCCCAGATCTACATGGCCTTGGGCCCAGATCTACATGGCCTTGGGCCCAGATCTACATGACCTTGGGCCCAGATCTACAAGACCTTGGGCCCAGATCTACATGACCTTGTGCCCAGCTCTACATGACCTCGGGCCCAGCTCTACATGACCTTGGGCCCAGATCTACATGGCCTTGGGCTCAGATCTACATGACCTTGGACCCAGATCTACATGACCTTGGGCCCAGATCTACATGACCTTGGGCTCAGATCTACATGACCTTGGGCCCAGATCTACATGACCTTGGGCCCAGATCTACATGACCTTGGGCCCATATTCTATGCCTGAGGAGTGTTACTTCCTCCTTCACCAGTAATAATAAAAAGTAATTTCGAACCTCTGGCCCTTGGCATTACAAGCGGCCGTCGTCTAACATGGTCCCACTGTGTGTTTCTACCGGCAGGTCCAGAGGAGCAGGCAGCTGATGACATCCCCTAGCCCGGTGGGGTCCGCCGAGGGGAAGGTCATGCCAACGGTTAACTTCCAGGTGGTCACCCACACCCAGTCTCTGGCCCACAGACAGTCCCCTAAAACGCCCCAGAACATCTCAGCCAGCCCCGTGGGAGACCGCCTGGCTAGGCACAGGTAATAATGAGAATCACCATCATCATCATCATCACCATTTATCATAATAATAGATTTTATTTCTACAGAATACTTTAGATACACTATTGGACGGTTTTCCGGACACAGATTAAGCCCACCCTACACTCTTAGTAAAAAGGGTTCCAGAAGAGTTTCTCAGCTGTCCCCATATGATAACCCTTTTTGGGAGAAAAAAAAAACAATTATTCAAAGAGGACAAATCATGGATGTTATGCTGAGAGGTAGGTATTGATTCTCCCCTGTCCTCAGTGATTCTCTTCAGTGATTCTCTCTGTGATTCTCTTCAGTGATTCTCTCCTCAGTGATTCTTTCCACAGTGATTCTCTCTGTGATTCTCTTCAGTGATTCTCTTCAGTGATTCTCTTCAGTGACTCTCTTCAGTGATTCTCTCATCAGTGATTTTTTTCCACAGTGATTCTCTCTGTGATTCTCTTCAGTGATTCTCTCTGTGATTCTCTTCAGTGATTCTCTCCTCAGTGATTCTTTCCACAGTGATTCTCTCCTCAGTGATTCTTTCCACAGTGATTCTCTCTCAGTGATTCTCTTCAGTGATTCTCTTCAGTGACTCTCTTCAGTGATTCTCTCCTCAGTGATTTTTTCCACAGTGATTCTCTCTGTGATTCTCTCTGTAATTCTCTTCAGTGATTCTCTTCAGTGATTCTCTCTGTGATTCTCTCTGTGATTCTCTTCAGTGATTCTCTCCTCAGTGATTCTTTCCACAGTGATTCTCTCCTCAGTGATTCTCTCAGTGATTCTTTCCACAGTGATTCTCTCTCAGTGATTCTCTTCAGTGATTCTCTTCAGAGACTCTCTTCAGTGATTCTCTCCTCAGTGATTTTTTCCACAGTGATTCTCTCTCAGTGATTCTTTCCACAGTGATTCTCTCTCAGTGATTCTCTTCAGTGATTCTCTTCAGTGACTCTCTTCAATGATTCTCTCCTCAGTGATTTTTTCCACAGTGATTCTCTCTCAGTGATTCTCTCAGTGATTTTTTCCACAGTGATTCTCTCTCAGTGATTCTCTTCAGTGATTCTCTTCAGTGATTATCTTCAGTGATTATCTTCAGTGATTATCTCCTCAGTGATTCTCTCTCAGTGATTATCTCCAGTGAACAAAGTGACAGGATGAAGTTTTATAACCCAACCCTAGCCTGTGGTTGACCAATTAGAATTCATTGCAATAAAACTGGGCCAATGGCCAAATAACAAGTATCCTATTTCAGGCTCAATGTATACCAATGAGAACTTACCATGTCGCGATGAGTCCCGGACTGAAATTCCTCCCATGTCTCTGACCCATTGATCATTAATCCCCTATTACATAAAAAACAACACTATTTCCAATGACCTTTAGTACTCTATTGACCTCTCGTCCTCTTGACCTTTACTACTGTATTGACCTCTCGTCCTCTTGACCTTTACTACTGTATTGATCTCTCGTCCTCTTGACCTTTAGTACTGTATTGACCTCTCGTCCTCTTGACCTTTAGTACTGTATTGACCTCTCGTCCTCTTGACCTTTAGTACTGTATTGACCTCTCGTCCTCTTGACCTTTAGTACTGTATTGACCTCTCGTCCTCTTGACCTTTAGTACTGTATTGACCTCTCGTCCTTTTGACCTTTAGTACTGTATTGACCTCTCGTCCTCTTGACCTTTAATACTGTATTGACCTCTCGTCCTCTTGACCTTTAGTACTGTATTGTCCTCTTGACCTTTAGTACTGTATTGACCTCTCGTCCTCTTGACCTTTAGTACTGTATTGACCTCTCTCCGTCCTCTTGACCTTTAGTACTGTATTGACCTCTCGTCCTCTTGACCTTTAGTACTGTATTGACCTCTCGTCCTCTTGACCTTTAGTACTGTATTGACCTCTCGTCCTCTGCGTTGTGTATTTATCTTCAAAATATTCTTACAACCCTTTGCGGAAAGGGTTCTACATGGAACCCACAAGGGTTCTAACTGGAACCAAAAGGGTTCTAACTGGAGGTTCTAACTTCAACCAAAAGGGTTCTAACTGGAACCAAAAGGGTTCTAACTGGAGGTTCTAACTTCAACCAAAAGGGTTCTAACTGGAACCAAAAGGGTTCTAACTGGAGGTTCTAACTTCAACCAAAAGGTTTCTAACTGGAACCAAAAGGGTTCTAACTGGAGGTTCTAACTTCAACCAAAAAAGGTTCTTCAAAAGGTTCTCATATGTGGACACCCGAAGAACCCTTTCAGGTTCTAGATACAGTAGCATCCCTCAATCATAGCCCTTGTAGCTAAAAAGCTAATTCAATGAACATTCTCCATTGAGTATTGTTTTTAGTCCAAGAAACCAGCCCTATATGGTTTGTGTTAATAAACTATTTCCATCTCCTGACGCCACAGGTACCCCCAGATCCTCCCCAAGCCCTCTGCCACGGGGGGCATCACCCTGCGTTCGCCCCCCACCCTGCTCATCACCAACAGCCCCATGAAAACCCACCACGTGATCCAGCCCCAGCTGGTCAAAATGACCGCCATCTCCCTGACCCAGAGCAACACTATCAGTACCAGCAGTAACAGTATGGTCCTCAGGCCAGCTTCAGCCTCGGCCGGGATGGGAACCACCACCACCTTTACCACCATCGCTGCCCTAGAGGAGGTCCAGCAACAGGGACAGAGCCAGGGAGGCCCCACAGCCACCCCACAATGCCCTGCAGTACGGCCTGGCGCCCCGGCCTCCACAGTGGCTCCTGAGGCCATCATCACTGACCCGGCGTTAACTCTGATAAACTGAGCACCATACAGACGTCCCCGGTGGGTCCAATCGTCCAGAGAGGGCCACTAAGTACCGAGCGTCCAGCGAACCCTCGCTCCTGGTCATATGCTCCCCAGGACCTGAAAGAGTTGCCACCAGGACCAAAAGCTACCCTTCCTCTAGCTCCCCTCCCCCCTCTGCCACCAATACAGCGACTATTAGGGTAGAGACCAAGCAGGACAGCAATAACAACAACAGCACTGCCAACTGTCACCAAGAAAGTCCTTTTTATCTGACTGTTGTGCCCTCGGCCAATCAGAACACTCCTAGCGTCAGCGGAAAGTCCTCCTCGTCCAATGGCTTATCGGCTGTTACCCCATTGACTGCTAGAGACTCCTCCTCCTGTGCGTCACGTTCTATGAGTCCCCGGAAGCGAACCGGCCCTGGTCTGGATTCCTCCCACGTGATCCCTGTGAAGCGTGTCTTCATCTCCCAGCAACCTTTAGGTGTGACCTTTGACCCCAAACCAGTGGTTACCGCCGCTGTCAAGAGGGTCCCAGCCAGACAAAGCACGCCGGCCCGACCGGAGAGCGCCCCCTGTCGAGTGACGGTGAAACAACACCTAGTGCCCACGCAGATCCTGGCGCTGTCTGACTCGCCCGTCGCGAACGCAGAGATCTCCTCCTTGTCCTCGCAGACTGTCAGTGTGAAGCCCCAGTCCTCCTCGTTGCTGCTTGTTAAACAGGAAGACCAGTCCTCTCTAACTCTACGTCTCAGCACTGTCAGCAGTCACACCAGCAGCACTGAAGCCTCTGGTACAACCACCACCGCAGTGTCCGAGCAGCAGCAGCAGCAACAACAGGCCTTACTACAGCAGATCACAGCAGGGACAGTAGGAGCACAACAAAACTCTGTCTCTGCGATGGCAGTAGGAGCACAGCAACACTCTGTCTCTGTGATGGCAGTAGGAGCACAGCAACACTCTGTCTCTGCGATGGCAGTAGGGGCACAGCAACACTCTGTCTCTGGGATGGCAGTAGGACCACAGCAACACTCTGTCTCTGGGATGGCAGTAGGAGCACAGCAACACTCTGTCTCTGGGATGGCAGTAGGAGCACAGCAACACTCTGTCTCTGGGATGGCAGTAGGGGCACAGCAACACTCTGTCTCTGGGATGGCAGTAGGAGCACAGCAACACTCTGTCTCTGGGATGGCAGTAGGAGCACAGCAACACTCTGTCTCTGCGATGGCAGTAGGAGCACAGCAACACTCTGTCTCTGCGATGGCAGTAGGAGCACAGCAACACTCTGTCTCTGGGATGGCAGTAGGACCACAACAACACTCTGTCTCTGGGATGGCAGTAGGAGCACAGCAACACTCTGTCTCTGGGATGGCAGTAGGAGCACAGCAACACTCTGTCTCTGCGATGGCAGTAGGAGCACAGCAACACTCTGTCTCTGGGATGGCAGTAGGAGCACAGCAACACTCTGTCTCTGGGATGGCAGTAGGAGCACAGCAACACTCTGTCTCTGGGATGGCAGTAGGGGCACAGCAACACTCTGTCTCTGGGATGGCAGTAGGAGCACAACAACACTCTGTCTCTGGGATGGCAGTAGGGGCACAGCAACACTCTGTCTCTGGGATGGGGAACATGAAAAGCACAATGTTGGAAGAGACAGCTGCAGGATATGTGGAGGAGCTGCAGAAACAGGCCTTCACTCAGACTGTGAGTGCTTATTATGACCCACTGTGTCTCTTTGGGTCTCTATGGGTCTCTAGTACATGGGTCTCTAGTACATGGGTCTCTATGGGTCTCTATGGGTCTCTATGGGTCTCTATGGGTCTCTAGTACATGGGTCTCTAAGGGTCTCTAGTACATGGGTCTCTATAGGTCTCTAGTACATGGGGCTCTAGTACATGGGTCTCTATGGGTCTCTATGGGTCTCTATGGGTCTCTAGTACATGGGTCTCTATGGGTCTCTAGTACATGGGTCTCTATGGGTCTCTAGTATATGGGTCTCTATGGGTCTCTAGTACATGGGTCTCTATGGGTCTCTAGTACATGGGGCTCTAGTACATGGGTCTCTATGGGTCTCTAGGGGTCTCTAGTACATGGGTCTCTATGGATCTCTAGTACATGGGTCTCTATGGGTCTCTAGTACATGGGTCTCTATGGGTCTCTATGGGTCTCTAGTACATGGGTCTCTATGGGTCTCTAGTACATGGGTCTCTAGGGGTCTCTAGTACATGGGTCTCTAGGGGTCTCTAGTACATGGGTCTCTATGGGTCTCTATGTGTCTCTAGTACATGGGTCTCTAGGGGTCTCTAGTACATGGGTCTCTATGTGTCTCTAGTACATGGGTCTCTAGGGGTCTCTAGTACATGGGTCTTTATGAGTCTCTAGTACATGGGTCTCTATGGGTCTCTAGTACATGGGTCTCTATGGGTCTCTATGGGTCTATATGGGTCTCTAGTACATGGGTCTATATGGGTCTATTTGGGTCTCTAGTCCATGGGTCTCTATGGGTCTCTAGTACATGGGTCTCTATGAGTCTCTAGTACATGGGTCTCTATGGGTCTCTAGTACATGGGTCTCTATGGGTCTCTAGAACATGGGTCTCTATGGGTCTCTAGTACATGGGTCTCTATGGGTCTCTAGTACATGGGTCTCTATAGGTCTCTAGTACATGGGGCTCTAGTACATGGGTCTCTATGGGTCTCTAGTACATGGGTCTCTATGGGTCTCTAGTACATGGGTCTCTATGGGTCTCTAGTACATGGGTCTCTATGGGTCTCTAGTACATGGGTCTCTATGGGTCTCTATGGGTCTCTAGTACATGGGTCTCTATTGGTCTCTAGTACATGGGTCTCTATGGGTCTCTAGTACATGGGGCTCTAGTACATGGGTCTCTATGGGTCTCTATGGGTCTCTAGTACATGGGTCTCTATGGGTCTCTAGTACATTGGTCTCTATGGGTCTCTAGTACATGGGTCTCTATGGGTCTCTAGTACATGGGTCTCTAGGGGTCTCTAGTACATGGGTCTCTATGGGTCTCTAGTACATGGGTCTCTATGGGGCTCTAGTACATGGGTCTCTATGGGTCTCTAGTACATGGGTCTCTATGGGTCTCTAGTACATGGGTCTCTATGGGTCTCTAGTACATGGGTCTCTATTGGTCTCTAGTACATGGGTCTCTATGGGTCTCTAGTACATGGGGCTCTAGTACATGGGTCTCTATGGGTCTCTATGGGTCTCTAGTACATGGGTCTCTATGGGTCTCTAGTACATTGGTCTCTATGGGTCTCTAGTACATGGGTCTCTATGGGTCTCTAGTACATGGGTCTCTAGGGGTCTCTAGTACATGGGTCTCTAGTACATGGGTCTCTATGGGTCTCTAGTACATGGGTCTCTATGAGTCTCTAGTACATGGGTCTCTATGGGTCTCTAGTACATGGGTCTCTATGGGTCTCTAGTACATGGGTCTCTATGGGCTCTATGGGTCTCTAGTACATGGGTCTCCATGGGTCTCTAGTACATGGGTCTCTAGGGGTCTCTAGTACATGGGTCTCTATGGGTCTCTAGTACATGGGTCTCTATGGGTCTCTAGTACATGGGTCTCTATGGGTCTCTAGTACATGGGTCTCTATGGGTCTCTAGTACATGGGTCTCTATGGGTCTCTAGTACATGGGTCTCTATGGGTCTCTATGGGTCTCTAGTACATGGGTCTCTATTGGTCTCTAGTACATGGGTCTCTATGGGTCTCTAGTACATGGGGCTCTAGTACATGGGTCTCTATGGGTCTCTAGTACATGGGTCTCTATGGGTCTCTAGTACATTGGTCTCTATGGGTCTCTAGTACATGGGTCTCTATGGGTCTCTAGTACATGGGTCTCTAGGGGTCTCTAGTACATGGGTCTCTAGTACATGGGTCTCTATGGGTCTCTAGTACATGGGTCTCTATGAGTCTCTAGTACATGGGTCTCTATGGGTCTCTAGTACATGGGTCTCTATGGGTCTCTAGTACATGGGTCTCTATGGGTCTCTATGGGTCTCTAGTACATGGGTCTCTACTGGTCTCTAGTACATGGGTCTCTATGGGTCTCTAGTACTACATGGGGCTCTAGTACATGGGTCTCTATGGGTCTCTAGTACATGGGTCTCTATGGGTCTCTAGTACATGGGTCTCTATGGGTCTCTAGTACATGGGTCTCTATGGGTCTCTAGTACATGGGTCTCTATGGGTCTCTAGTACATGGGTCTCTATGGGTCTCTAGTACATGGGTCTCTATGGGTCTCTAGTACATGGGTCTCTATGGGTCTCTAGTACATGGGTCTCTAGGGGTCTCTAGTACATGGGTCTCTATGGGTCTCTAGTACATGGGTCTCTAGGGGTCTCTAGTACATGGGTCTCTATGAGTCTCTATACATGGGTCTCTATGGGTCTCTAGTACATGTGTCTCTATGGGTCTCTATGGGTCTCTAGTACATGGGTCTCTATGGGTCTCTAGTACATGGGTCTCTATGGGTCTCTAGTACATGGGTCTCTATGGGTCTCTATGGGTCTCTAGTACATGGGTCTCTATGGGTCTCTAGTACATTGGTCTCTATGGGTCTCTAGTACATGGGTCTCTATGGGTCTCTAGTACATGGGTCTCTAGGGGTCTCTAGTACATGGGTCTCTAGTACATGGGTCTCTATGGGTCTCTAGTACATGGGTCTCTATGAGTCTCTAGTACATGGGTCTCTATGGGTCTCTATTACATGGGTCTCTATGGGTCTCTAGTACATGGGTCTCTATGGGCTCTATGGGTCTCTAGTACATGGGTCTCTATGGGTCTCTAGTACATGGGTCTCTAGGGGTCTCTAGTACATGGGTCTCTATGGGTCTCTAGTACATGGGTCTCTATGGGTCTCTAGTACATGGGTCTCTATGGGTCTCTAGTACATGGGTCTCTATGGGTCTCTAGTACATGGGTCTCTATGGGTCTCTAGTACATGGGTCTCTATGGGTCTCTATGGGTCTCTAGTACATGGGTCTCTATTGGTCTCTAGTACATGGGTCTCTATGGGTCTCTAGTACATGGGGCTCTAGTACATGGGTCTCTATGGGTCTCTAGTACATGGGTCTCTATGGGTCTCTAGTACATGGCTCTCTATGGGTCTCTATGGGTCTCTAGTACATGGGTCTCTATGGGTCTCTAGTACATGGGTCTCTAGGGGTCTCTAGGGGTCTCTAGTACATGGGTCTCTAGGGGTCTCTAGTACATGGGTCTCTAGGGGTCTCTAGTACATGGGTCTCTAGGGGTCTCTAGTACATGGGTCTCTATGGGTCTCTAGTACATGGGTCTCTAGGGGTCTCTAGTACATGGGTCTCTATGGGTCTCTAGTACAGTAAATCAGGCTAACTCTCTTTCATTTGTGGAGTTTACAAACGTTTGTTAAAGTGTCATTCCACAATATTATAACAATGGACACATTTCTTATTAAAATGTCATTTGATGTTTTTGAAATCATCCTTGTTGGGTAATACCAATAAAACATTGTCCCTCCTCCTTTTTGATTGTCAATAAAGTTATGTTCTACTTCATTCTGTTCTAGATCGCAGCAGACCACGCCAAGCAGCAGGCCCTGGGTTCTACCGACCAACACCAACTCTCCAACATCATGTCCCAGACCTCAGACTCCTCTGATCAGTTATCTGGCCTTCACCAGGAGATGGTGGACTTTGCCTCCTCAGCCTCCCAGCACGGCTCCACCATGGACTACTTCTCCTTCAACGATGACGATATGACCCAGGACAGCATAGTGGAGGAGCTGGTTCAGATGGAGGAACAAATGAAGCTGAAGGGCCTCCAGCCGTTGTTCAGTAGCTGTGTGGATAATATCTCTCTCCAGGGACAGCCTGGGGGCCCCCAGGGGCCCATCCTCAACACTCACCACCAGGGGGATAGTTCCTCTTTCTACCAGTCTGCCCATAGCAGCATTACCCCTACCCTGACTCCAACCCCTACCCCCACGGAGATGACTCTCGGTGGGCACGAGCTGACCAGAGAGAGCCCCTGTTGCCATCACAGCATGGCCCCTATCACGCCCGTGGAGGGGCCTCTAGGAGGCCGACACACCCCTATAAGCGCTCTGTCTAACTGTTCTAGCGGCATCCCGCCCAGCCCTGTGGAATGCAGGAACCCGTTTGCCTTCACCCCTATCAACTCCAGCATGACAGGGGGTCACCGCGATGCCTCCGTGGTGTCTGTCTCCTCCAGTCCCATCAAGCCCATGCAGAGACCCATGGCCACGCACCCAGATAAGGCTAAACTGGAGTGGATCAACAACCGCTACAACAGTAGTGGTACTGAAGCTACTGGAGGAGTCGGAGCAGAGTCAGGTTCCGGGTTATCCATCTCTAACCACAGCCTTGGTGGACTCCTGCCTAGTTACCAGGATCTAGTGGATGACCATTTCCGTAAGCCGCACGCCTTCGCTGTCCCGGGCCACAGTGGCCAGTCTTTCCAGGCTCAGTCCAGACAGCAGGACGGCAGCCATTTTGGACATCTCACCCCCATCTCTCCGGTGCAACAGCAGTTGACCAGCGTATCGACCACACCCACCAACACGGCAACCAAACAGGACGAGAGCTTCGCTGTGCCCGCCCCTTTGGACATCAAGGGTGGAGCCTTGGCATCAGGGGGCGGGGCGTTCCGTTGCCGCAGCGTCAGCCCCGCCGTGAGTCAGATGACCTTCAGCGGTACCGTCACAACCCCCGACGCCGGCACTACCACTCGATTGGTTGTCTCGCAGTTTAGTTCCCCCATGACCTCACAGGAAATACTCATCATTCTGTCCAACAGCCAATCGGTGGGCGGCAACCTCCACAGCATGGCCCAGCGCAGCCAATCGGTGCCCTTAAACATCATGATGCAGAGCGTTGTGGAGATGCAGGGCATCCAGGGACAGCACCAGAGTAATGCCACTAAGATCACCAACGTCCTCCTGAGTAAGATGGACTCTGACGTGAACGACACTGTGAGGGGCCTGGGCATCAACAAACTCCCTTCCAACTATACCGCCCGCATGAACCTCACCCAGATGCTGGAGAACCAGTCTCAGAGTCAGACTGCCCCTGGGGGCTTCACCATTGGAGGAGATGGAGGAGGAGGGGGAACGTCCACCAGTCTCAGCTGCAGACTGTCAGCTCCAGCCCTGCCTCTTTCGAGCTCCAGCAGCACGGGGGTTATCTCACCAGTACCGGAGGCGGCGGCGGGGAGATGAGCTTCAACCAAGCACAATCAGGCCCTGGTGGTGAGGATGTGGACCTGGAGCTACAGCAGATCCAGGAGCTTCAGGAGGCCTCAGGACAGCTCCATCCCCAGCTACTACAAACCCAGGCTAGGCCGCTCCAGAGTCCCCAGCTCCAGAGTTCCCAGCTCCACATTCCCCAGGCCCAGCTCCAGAGTCCCCAGCTCCAGAGTCCTCATTCCCAGCTCCACACTCCCCAGGCCCAGCTCCAGAGTCCCCAGCTCCACATTCCCCAGGCCCAGCTCCAGAGTCCTCATTCCCAGCTCCACATTCCCCAGGCCCAGCTCCAGAGTCCTCATTCCCAGCTCCACACTCCCCAGGCCCAGCTCCAGAGTCCTCATTCCCAGCTCCACATTCCCCAGGCCCAGCTCCAGAGTCCCCAGCTCCACACTCCCCAGGCCCAGCTCCAGAGTCCTCATTCCCAGCTCCACATTCCCCACACCCAGCTCCAGAGTCCCCACCCCCAGCTCCACATTCCCCAGGCCCAGCTCCAGAGTCCTCACACCCAGCTCCAGATTCCCCACCCCCAGCTCCACATTCCCCAGGCCCAGCTCCATTGTCCCCACACCCAGCTCCAGAGTCCACACACCCAGCTCCAGAGTCCCCACACCCAGCTCCAGAGTCCACACACCCAGCTCCAGAGTCCCCACACCCAGCTCCAGAGTCCCCACACCCAGCTCCAGAGTTCCCAGCTCCAGATTCCCCAGGCCGGGTTCCAACTCCTCCAGCCCATCACCACCCAGCAGCAACAACAACAGGATGAAGAAGACAAGGCACAACAACAGCTAGACTTCAACAACACTGTTAAAGACCTGTTAGGTGACGGAGGCCTCAACGTCCACGCTGAAGGCCTCAACCCTAGCTCTCAGCTGGTTGGTCAGGTGGCCTCGGAACTCAACGCCGCTGTGGCGTCCGACTTCACCAACGACATCAGGCTGACCTCCGACCTCTCCAGTAGCATCACAGACCTGAACACGTTGGACGCCGACCTGCTGTTCGATCCGTCCAATCAACAGCAAGAACAGTACGAAGACGCCACACTGGAAGAGCTGAAGAACGATCCTCTGTTTCAGCAGATATGTAGTGATACTGTGAACTCCTCGTTCGACTGGCTGGAGTGCAAAGACCAGCCTACGACTGTAGAGATGTTGGGCTAATGATGTTATTGTGTGTGAACGAATTGAAGCTCATTCCCTTATATAGTTTACTATGGGTCTTTGTCTATTGGCCCTAGTCAGAAGCAGTGTACAATATAGGGACAAGGGTGTGTCAATTCAGATACAGACTGGCTTAAAATAAATATGTATATTTATGGGGTTTTGTTTTTTTATTGTTTTGTCAGGGGAAGAAAAAAACTTCTGGACTCTCGGCCGTTTGTCCAGGGAAAAGTGCCATCCTCACCTGGAAATCTCTTTTATTGTTAAGATATCTGAATCACAATCCATTACCACTTAATTTCACCTTCCTATGAAATCATCAATGAGTATATTTCAAGTGAGTGAAGATATGGTCTGGTGGGACGTGGTCTGTGAGACGTGGTCTGTGAGACGTGGACTGTGAGACGTGGACTGTGAGACGTGGACTGTGAGACGTGGACTGTGAGACGTGGACAGCGAGACGTGGACAGCGAGACGTGGTCTGTGAGACGTGGACAGCGAGACGTGGTCTGTGAGACGTGGTCAGCGAGACGTGGACTGTGAGACGTGGACAGCGAGACGTGGACTGTGAGACGTGGTCAGCGAGACGTGGACAGCGAGACGTGGACTGTGAGACATGGTCAGCGAGACGTGGACAGCGAGACGTGGACTGTGAGACGTGGACAGCGAGACGTGGACAGTGAGACGTGGACTGTGAGACGTGGACTGTGAGACGTGGTCAGCGAGACGTGGACTGTGAGACGTGGACAGCGAGACGTGGTCAGCGAGACGTGGACTGTGAGACGTGGTCAGTGAGACGTGGACTGTGAGACGTGGACAGTGAGACGTGGACAGTGAGACGTGGTCAGCGAGACGTGGACAGCGAGACGTGGACTGTGAGACGTGGACAGTGAGACGTGGACTGAGACGTGGACAGCGAGACGTGGACTGTGAGACGTGGACAGTGAGACGTGGACAGTGAGACGTGGACAGCGAGACGTGGACAGTGAGACGTGGACTGTGAGACATGGTCAGCGAGACGTGGACTGTGAGACGTGGACTGTGAGACGTGGACTGTGAGACGTGGTCAGCGAGACGTGGACTGTGAGACGTGGACAGCGAGACGTGGTCAGCGAGACGTGGACTGTGAGACGTGGTCAGTGAGACGTGGACTGTGAGACGTGGACAGTGAGACGTGGACAGTGAGACGTGGTCAGCGAGACGTGGACTGTGAGACGTGGACAGCGAGACGTGGTCTGTGAGACGTGGACAGTGAGACGTGGTCTGAGACGTGGACTGTGAGACGTGGACTGTGAGACGTGGACTGCGAGACGTGGACAGCGAGACGTGGACTGTGAGACGTGGACAGTGAGACGTGGACAGTGAGACGTGGACAGCGAGACGTGGACAGCGAGACGTGGACAGTGAGACGTGGACAGCGAGACGTGGTCTGAGACGTGGACAGCGAGACGTGGACTGTGAGACGTGGACTGTGAGACGTGGACAGTGAGACATGGACTGTGAGACGTGGACAGCGAGACGTGGACAGCGAGACGTGGACTGCAAGACGTGGACAGTGAGACGTGGACTGTGAGACGTGGACAGCGAGACGTGGACTGTGAGACGTGGACTGTGAGACGTGGTCAGCGAGACGTGGTCAGCGAGACGTGGACAGTGAGACGTGGACAGTGAGACGTGGACTGTGAGACGTGGACAGTGAGATGTGGACAGTGAGACGTGGACAGTGAGACGTGGACAGTGAGACGTGGACAGTGAGATGTGGACAGTGAGATGTGGACAGTGAGACGTGGACAGTGAGACGTGGACTGTGAGACGTGGACAGTGAGATGTGGACAGTGAGGCGTGGACAGTGAGACGTGGACTGTGAGACGTGGACAGTGAGATGTGGACAGTGAGATGTGGACAGTGAGACGTGGACAGTGAGACGTATAATGAACATCACACAGTTAAACCATATCTTCCTATGTTGTGTGTCATTCAGTAAGGCAATAGTTTTATTCAGAAATCATCTAACACATAGGACATCTGGCGCAATATCACACAATCACATAATCACACAATCACATAATCACACTCACAAAATCACATAATCACACTCACAAAATCACACAATCACACAATCACACGATCACATAACTCACACGATCACAAAATCACATAATCACACATTTGCTGTAGGATGTAGCATCCTGTTTTAGTGCTTCAAAAGTGAATCCAAACTGAAAAATATAACATTCCAAGACAACTTAATAACACGCACATGACATTTTAGCAGTACATTTGCCTGCCATGTCCGAACACTAAAAGGGTAGCATCCACAAGCTACCAGGTGCTGAATTTAAGACATCTCCATCATGCATCATATTGAAACCAAATCAATGGCATACTGGTTCATATCTGAACAGTTTAAATGTCAGTCTATATATGCTACTTGTACTGTTCAATTAGGAAGAGATGGAGAGGGATTTTGAAGAGGAAGATGAGCTGGATTCGCTAGTGCTGGTAGTCTTATCTGGTGAAGAACCAATATGACACTCCTAGGAAGGGAAGCTACAACAAACATGGCTGCCTTATTTTCAAATCTTACGCCATCCCTACAGACAGACTGTATATAATACTATATAGTAGTACATAGAATCTGCACATTCTACAACCGATTCTATAATTCTAGAACTGATTCTATAATTCTAGAACCATCCAGAGCTTCACCATTCATATCAAGGCAGCTGTTTAAACTCTGATAATGTTTTCAATACTTTTTTTCCTTATGATTCTATTTTTATTTGCAGTGTCACTTGAGGCATCCATCCTGTATAAAAACACTTACTTATTATCAGTTGTAGATGGAGAATAATGTTGAGACGGGCAGTCACACGTTTCAGTGGACAGAGTGTTACTCCCAGGGTTGAAAAAAATATTTTACAGCTGTGTCCCAAATGGAACCCAATTCCCTATATAGTGCACTACTTTACACCGGGGCCCTGTAGAACCCTATTCCCTATATAATGCACTACTTTACACCAGGGCCCTGTAGAACCCTATTCCCTATATAGTGCACTACTTTAGACCAGAGCCCTATAGAACCCTATTCCCTATATAGTGCACTACTTTAGACCAGAGCCCTATAGAACCCTATTCCCTATATAGTGCACTACTTTAGACCAGAGCCCTATAGAACCCTATTCCCTATATAGTGCACTACTTTAGACCAGGGCCCTATAGAACCCTATTCCCTATATAGTGCACTACTTTAGACCAGAGCCCTATCATCCCCTCATCAGTCTACACACAATACTCCATAATGACATCACAATACTCCATAATGACATCACAATACCCCATAATGACATAACAATACCCCATAATGACATCACAATACTCTATAATGACATCACAATACTCTATAATGGCAAAGCAAAAACAGGTTTTTAGAATTTCTTGCAAGTATTTACAGTATTTACTATTCAGACCCTCGAAGTTGCTCAACAACTGAGAGACTATTCAGGATCGAGGAAAAGTTGAACGGAGAAAAGTACAGAGAGATCATTGGTGAAAACCTTCTCCAGAGCGCTCAAGACCTCAGACTGGGGGCGAAGGTTCACCTTCCAACACAACGCAGGAGTGGCTTCGGGACACATCTCTGAATGTCCTTGAGTGACCCAGCCAGACACCGGACTTGAACCCAATCAAACATCTCTGGAGAGACCTGAACATAGCTGTGCAGCAACGCTCCCCATCCAACCTGACAGAGCTTGAGAGAATCTGCAGAGAACAATGGGAAAACCTTCTCAAATACAGGCGTGCTAAGCTTGTAGCATCATACCCATGTATGACACTACAATGCTGCAGAGATGCTGTAATCGCTGTCAAAGGAACTTCAACAAAGTACTGAGTAAAGGGTCTGAATACTTATGTAAATGTGATATTTCAGTTTTTTAATTTTGTATAAATTAGCAAACATTTCTAAAAAAATAAACCTGTTTTTGCTTTGTCATTATGGGGTATTGTGATGTCATTATGGGGTATTGTGATGTCATTATGGGGTATTGTGTAGATTAATGAGGGGGGGGGGAAACTATTAAATACATTTTTGAATAAAGCTGTAACGTAAAACAAAATGTGAAAAAAAAGTCAAGGGGTCTGAATACTTTCCCGAGTGCAATTTATAACAGTAGGAGGATTTGCTTGAGTTTTGGCTATTGTTGTAAAGGTCATAGTCAAACTAAAGCTTCATTCATTTGTAAATAGGATAGATACATAGAAATGTGTTGTGTCACGATGAAAAAGGCTCTACTTACTATATTATGTCCATCATTCTAGTTAATAAATATCTATGTTCCATTTGAGAAAAAAAGAGAAAAGAAAGCTAAGCAGATTTATAATAGTGAAGATAATGGTTAAGATATTGTATATCATCGATGTATTTGTAAAAGTCATGCTGTCCGTTTGGTCTCTGGTTTGCTGCTGTGTTTGACTTTTCTTTTCAAAAAGATAATTATAATTATAGGTCTCTGACGTGTGCTTTGAACGAGAACAATCGCATGGTTTTATTGACAAGAACAAAACAGATGAGTAGTGGTATGAAATATTAGCCCGGTTGCATACGTTTCTGTGACGTCAATCGATTCTACAGGCGTTGTGCTCAGAGAACCTTTTAAGCGGAAACACTGGAAAAACATATCCATGAGGTTTTCAACAGACAAACTTTGTCCGTTCCCTTTTATTTCACTACATGTTTATGATATGAAACACAGCTTTGTCACATAAACCTTATAATGGACAAATGTAACGATGGAATGACGAACGGAGGCCCCGGTAACAACAACAACAAAAAATACACAAAATATTTTTTATGATCTTAAGATAAGAAAGAAAGCAAACATTTTATGAAATGTCATGTAGATAATGACTTTACTAAAATTTTCTTGTAGCAAATATTAATTAAAATAAATAATAGCATTAATAATAATAATAATCTCAGTGAGATTTAATCATTCTCATCCACGAGAATATAATCTTAAATTTTGAGGAAAAATGTCATGTTTAAAAACCCTTTTAAAAACCGACATGCTTCATTATGTTGATGAATGACTGTAATACGTAGGCCTGCATGTGTGGATCATTTCTATTTTACTACTTTGTATTCTTAAGCGCTTTACCAAAATGGCATCTTATTCCCTATACGGTGCACTACTTTTGACATGGTCAAGTGCACTACATAGGGAATAGGGTGCCATTTTGGGCGCACTTTCAGTAAGGTAAAAACTGTCTGTTATGGTAAGGGCGGCTTCTGTGTACCTGACTGGCGGTGTTACTGTAGTTAACTTAATTACAGTAAGTTGGGCGGCTTCTGTGTACCTGACTGGCGGTGTTACTGTAGTTAACTTAATTACAGTAAGTTGGGCGGCTTCTGTGTACCTGACTGGCGGTGTTACTGTAGTTAACTTAATTACAGTAAGTTGGGCGGCTTCTGTGTACCTGACTGGCGGTGTTACTGTAGTTAACTTAATTACAGTAAGTTGGGCAGGTTCTGTGTACCTGACTGGCAGTGCTACTGTAGTTAATTTAATTACAGTAAGTTACATTACTTTACATTGTGGGCTGTTTACTTAATATAAGTTAAGATAATTCTCTATGTTTCGTTAATGACTGACTGTTATTTTTTATTTTTTTGCATACTTATTTTTATTTTTGCATTTGTAAAAGAAAGAAGTTGTTAACAAAAATGTATTGATTTTTGTGGCATTATACTATAAGGCACTGATATTTGAATTTAATCTTTGAATGAAGGAAAATGCACCTCCATCTTTAGATTTACACAAGTTCCAACTATAGAATTAGAATGAATTGTTCTAAGGTTCCGTCTAGCAGTGACTCATTGTGAGTTCCGACTGACCCTGAGCCAGTACCAACTCAGTTTGACTCTTATCTATCCTGTATCCATTCCTACCAGTAGAAGAAGCTCCCTCCCTCTGTTGTTGTCTGGTGTACTGTGTCATATGTACAGTAGCTTGTTAATATGGCAAAACAAAAGCGTTAATGGTTCTTTTTCAACGAAAAGTGCTCACTGGTGAGATTTTTAAAGTGGTTTTAAAAGCCAATAAACTTTTTTATAGAATGTTGCTCTTTCATTGTGTTTGCTTTGTTTTTAAATGGTAACGTTGAACTACACAGATCCACTGTATTCTATTTCAAACGCATAGCTATAGTACTGATGAAAAACTGGCCTCAAGTGGCAACACTATTGATGATAGCCTACTGAGAAGGTTTTCTGTGTCCCCTACGATGAACAGGAACTAACAGAAATACCTTATCTTTTTGCAATGAGTTTTATCCAAAGTTTTGACATTTTCTCTCACTTTCTTTATACAGGGCATTTGTAAAGTATTCAGAACCCTTGACCCTTTCCACATTTAGTTACGTTACAGACTTATTCCCAAATGGATTAAATCATTTCCCCCCCATTATCAATCTGCACACAATACCCCATAATGACAAAGTAAAAACAGGTTTTTAGAAATTTGGCCAATTTTTTACATTTTTTATTAAAAAGTATTCAAGCCCTTTACTCAGTACTTTGTTGAAACACCTTTGGTAGTGATTACAGCCTCGAGTCTTCTTGGGTATGACGCTACAAGCTTGGCACACCTGTATTTGGGGAGTTTCTCCCATTATTTTCTGCAGATCCTCTCAAGCTCTGTCAGGTTGGATGGAGAGTGTTGCTGCACAGATATTTTCAGGTCTCTCCAGAGATGTTCAGTTGGGTTCAAGTCCGAGCTCTGGTTGGGCCACGAAAAGACATTCAGAGACTTGTCTGACGCCACTCCTGCGTTGTCTTGGCTGTGTGCTTAGGGTCGTTGACCTGTTGGAAGGTTAACCTTCACCCCAGTCTGAGGTCCTGAGCGCTCTGGAGCAGGTTTTCATCAAGGATCTCTCTGTACTTTGCTCCTTCCATCTTTCCCTCGATCCTGAATAGTCTCCCAGTCCCTGCCGCTGAAAAGCGTACCCACAGCGTGATGTTGCCACCACCATGCTTCATCGTAGGGATGGTGCCAGGTTTCCTCCAGACGTGACGCTTGGTATTCAGGTCAAAGAGTTCAATCTTGGTTTCATCAGACCAGAGAATCTTGTTTCTCATGGTCTGAGACTCCAAGAGGGCTGTCATGTGCCTTTTACTGAGGAATGTCTTCCGTCTGGCCACTACCATAAAGGCCTGATTGGTGGAATGCTGCAGAGATGGTTGTCTTTCCGGAAGGTTCTCCCATCTCCACAGAGGAACTCTGGAGCTCTGTCAGAGTGACCATCGGGTTCTTGGTCAGCTCCCTGACCAAGGCCCTTCTCCTCTGATTGCTCAGTTTGGCCGGGCGGCCAGCTTGAAGAAGAGTCTTGGTGGTACCAAACGTCTTCCATTTAAGAATGATGGAGGCCACTGTGTTCTTGGGGACCTTCAGTGCTGCAGAATTTTTTTGGTACCCTTCCCCAGATCTGTGTATCGACACAATCCTGTCTCGGAGCTCAACTGACAATTCCTTCGACCTCATGGCTTTGGTTTTTGCTCTGACATGCACTGTCCACTGTGGGACTGTATATAGACAGGTGTGTGCCTTTCCAAATCATGTCCAATAAACTGAATTTACCACAAGTGGACTCCAATAAAGTTGTAGAAACATCTCAAGGATGATCAATGGAAACAGGATGTACCTGACCTCAGTTTTGAGTCCCATAGCAAAGGGTCTGAATACTTATGTAAATAAGATATTTCTGTTTTTTATTTTTCATACATTTGCAAAAATGTGCTTTGTCATTATGGGGTATTGTGAGTAGATTGATGAGGAAACATTTTTCTTTAAATCAATTTTAGAATAAGGCTGTAATGTAACACAATCTGGAAAAAGTCAAGGGGTCTGAATACTCTCCGAATGCTCTGTAGAGCTGGGGGTCAAACTCAAGCCCCTACCCATCAAAAGGTTAGAGGTCAAGTCAGCCCATTGGATGGCTCCTGGGGTAACTGGGGAGGAGGGGCCTCCCTCTTCCCCCACACAAATCCCCTCGACCAATCAGGAAGAAGTCTGTTGGTCTTGTCTCTCCGTTCCCAGGCCCTCCACCATATTTATAACATGTTAATGACCTTTACTCCTATTGATCATGACCTCGCCCAGCCTGACCCCTGACCTCTGACTCTTGACCCTGAGAGTGAGGAGCATTGTCACTGTGCTGTGCCTCTGTGTTTAAGCAGTATGTGGTCCAATCAATGACATAGAGCCATAAAGAACACACCCCTTCGCTGAGATGCTGACTAAAGGAAAATAAACTATACACACGAAGAAAAAAGTTGCACACTCATCTCTCCTTGCTCGCGATATTGGTCAATTCTATAAGAATTCCACACAGTGCCATTTGGCAGGGTATCCTAGTGGTTAGAGCGTTGGGACTAGTAACCAAAAGGTTGCAAGTTCAAATCCCTGAGCTGACAAGGTACAAATCTGTCGTTCTGCCCCTGAACAGGCAGTTAACCCACTGTTCCTAGGCCGTCATTGAAAATAAGAATTTGTTCTTAACTGACTTGCCAAGTTAAATAAAGATACAATTTAGCAGTGTTGGGGAGTAGTGAACTACATAAAGTTCAACTAGTAAATTGATTATGTTTTGATGTAGCTTGGTGGTAGTTGAACTGAATTCAAATCTAGGTCGTGTTTTCAATGGTTATTTTTTTTAAATGACCATGTAGCGGTGTCGCTAACTACTGGAACTACAGACTACTGTTTTACCATGTAGCGGTGTAGCTAACTACTGGAACTACACACTATTGTTTTACCATGTAGCGGTGTAGCTAACTACTGGAACTACACACTACTGTTTTACCATGTAGAGGTGTGGCTAACTACTTTAACTACACACTACTGTTTTACCATGAAGCGGTGCAGCTAACTACTGGAACTACACACTACTGTTTTACCATGTAGCTAACTACTTGAACTACACACTACTGTTTTACCATGTAGCTAACTACTGGAACTACACACTACTGTTTTACCATGTAGCGGTGTAGCTAACTACTAGAACTACACACTACTGTTTTACCATGTAGCGGTGCAGCTAACTACTGGAACTACACACTACTGTTTTACCATGTAGCTAACTACTGGAACTACACACTACTGTTTTACCATGTAGCGGTGTAGCTAACTACTGGAACTACACACTACTGTTTTACCATGTAGCTAACTACTGGAACTACACACTACTGTTTTACCATGTAGCGGTGTAGCTAACTACTGGAACTACACACTATTGTTTTACCATGTAGCGGTGTAGCTAACTACTGGAACTACACACTACTATTTTACCATGTAGAGGTGTGGCTAACTACTTTAACTACACACTACTGTTTTACCATGAAGCGGTGCAGCTAACTACTGGAACTACACACTACTGTTTTACCATGTAGCTAACTACTTGAACTACACACTACTGTTTTACCATGTAGCTAACTACTGGAACTACACACTACTGTTTTACCATGTAGCGGTGTAGCTAACTACTAGAACTACACACTACTGTTTTACCATGTAGCGGTGCAGCTAACTACTGGAACTACACACTACTGTTTTACCATGTAGCTAACTACTGGAACTACACACTACTGTTTTACCATGTAGCGGTGTAGCTAACTACTGGAACTACACACTACTGTTTTACCATGTAGCGTTGTAGCTAACTACTGGAACTACACACTACTGTTTTACCATGTAGCGTTGTAGCTAACTACTGGAACTACACACTACTGTTTTACCATGTAGAGGTGTAGCTAACTACTGGAACTACGCACTACTGTTTTACGATGTAGTGGTGTAGCTAACTACTGGTACTACATACTGTTTTACCATGTAGCGGTGTAGCTAACTACTGGAACTACACACTACTGTTTTACCATGTAGCGGTGTAGCTAACTACTGGAACTACACACTACTGTTTTACCATGTAGTGGTGTAGCTAACTACTGATACTACATACTGTTTTACCATGTAGCGGTGTAGCTAACTACTGGAACTACACACTACTGTTTTACCATGTAACGGTGTAGCTAACTACTGGAACTACACACTACTGTTTTACCATGTAGCGGTGTAGCTAACTACTGGAACTACACACTACTGTTTTACCATGTAGCTAACTACTGGAACTACACACTACTGTTTTACCATGTAGCTAACTACTGGAACTACACACACTACTGTTTTACCATGTAGCTAACTACTGGAACTACACACTACTGTTTTACCATGTAGCTAACTACTGGAACTACACACTACTGTTTTACCATGTAGCTAACTACTGGAACTACACACTACTGTTTTACCATGTAGCGGTGTAGCTAACTACTAGAACTACACACTACTGTTTTACCATGTAGCTAACTACTGGAAGTACACACTACTGTTTTACCATGTAGCGGTGTAGCTAACTACTGGAACTACACACTACTGTTTTACCAGGTAGCGGTGTAGCTAACTACTGGAACTACAGACTACTGTTTTACCATGTAGCGGTGTAGCTAACTACTGGAACTACACACTATTGTTTTACCATGTAGCGGTGTAGCTAACTACTGGAACTACACACTACTGTTTTACCATGTAGAGGTGTGGCTAACTACTTTAACTACACACTACTGTTTTACCATGAAGCGGTGTAGCTAACTACTGGAACTACACACTACTGTTTTACCATGTAGCTAACTACTGGAACTACACACTACTGTTTTACCATGTAACGGTGTAGCTAACTACTGGAACTACACACTACTGTTTTACCATGTAGCGGTGTAGCTAACTACTGGAACTACACACTACTGTTTTACCATGTAGCTAACTACTGGAACTACACACTACTGTTTTACCATGTAGCTAACTACTGGAACTACACACACTACTGTTTTACCATGTAGCTAACTACTGGAACTACACACTACTGTTTTACCTTTTAGCTAACTACTGGAACTACACACTACTGTTTTACCATGTAGCTAACTACTGGAACTACACACTACTGTTTTACCATGTAGCGGTGTAGCTAACTACTAGAACTACACACTACTGTTTTACCATGTAGCTAACTACTGGAAGTACACACTACTGTTTTACCATGTAGCGGTGTAGCTAACTACTGGAACTACACACTACTGTTTTACCAGGTAGCGGTGTAGCTAACTACTGGAACTACAGACTACTGTTTTACCATGTAGCGGTGTAGCTAACTACTGGAACTACACACTATTGTTTTACCATGTAGCGGTGTAGCTAACTACTGGAACTACACACTACTGTTTTACCATGTAGAGGTGTGGCTAACTACTTTAACTACACACTACTGTTTTACCATGAAGCGGTGCAGCTAACTACTGGAACTACACACTACTGTTTTACCATGTAGCTAACTACTTGAACTACACACTACTGTTTTACCATGTAGCTAACTACTGGAACTACACACTACTGTTTTACCATGTAGCGGTGTAGCTAACTACTAGAACTACACACTACTGTTTTACCATGTAGCGGTGCAGCTAACTACTGGAACTACACACTACTGTTTTACCATGTAGCGGTGTAGCTAACTACTGGAACTACACACTACTGTTTTACCATGTAGCGTTGTAGCTAACTACTGGAACTACACACTACTGTTTTACCATGTAGCGTTGTAGCTAACTACTGGAACTACACACTACTGTTTTACCATGTAGCGTTGTAGCTAACTACTGGAACTACACACTACTGTTTTACCATGTAGCGGTGTAGCTAACTACTGGAACTACACACTACTGTTTTACGATGTAGTGGTGTAGCTAACTACTGGAACTACACACTACTGTTTTACCATGTAGTGGTGTAGCTAACTACTGGTACTACATACTGTTTTACCATGTAGCGGTGTAGCTAACTACTGGAACTACACACTACTGTTTTACCATGTAGCGGTGTAGCTAACTACTGGAACTACACACTACTGTTTTACCATGTAGCGGTGTAGCTAACTACTGGAACTACACACTACTGTTTTACCATGTAGCTAACTACTGGAACTACACACTACTGTTTTACCATGTAGCTAACTACTGGAACTACACACACTACTGTTTTACCATGTAGCTAACTACTGGAACTACACACTACTGTTTTACCATGTAGCTAACTACTGGAACTACACACTACTGTTTTACCATGTAGCTAACTACTGGAACTACACACTACTGTTTTACCATGTAGCGGTGTAGCTAACTACTAGAACTACACACTACTGTTTTACCATGTAGCTAACTACTGGAAATACACACTACTGTTTTACCATGTAGCGGTGTAGCTAACTACTGGAACTACACACTACTGTTTTACCATGTAGCTAACTACTGGAACTACACACTACTGTTTTACCATGTAGCGGTGTAGCTAACTGCTAGAACTACACACTACTGTTTTACCATGTAGCGGTGCAGCTAACTACTGGAACTACACACTACTGTTTTACCATGTAGCTAACTACTGGAACTACACACTACTGTTTTACCATGTAGCGGTGTAGCTAACTACTGGAACTACACACTACTGTTTTACCATGTAGCTAACTACTGGAACTACACACTACTGTTTTACCATGTAGCGGTGTAGCTAACTACTGGAACTACACACTATTGTTTTACCATGTAGCGGTGTAGCTAACTACTGGAACTACACACTACTGTTTTACCATGTAGAGGTGTGGCTAACTACTTTAACTACACACTACTGTTTTACCATGAAGCGGTGCAGCTAACTACTGGAACTACACACTACTGTTTTACCATGTAGCTAACTACTTGAACTACACACTACTGTTTTACCATGTAGCTAACTACTGGAACTACACACTACTGTTTTACCATGTAGCGGTGTAGCTAACTACTAGAACTACACACTACTGTTTTACCATGTAGCGGTGCAGCTAACTACTGGAACTACACACTACTGTTTTACCATGTAGCTAACTACTGGAACTACACACTACTGTTTTACCATGTAGCGGTGTAGCTAACTACTGGAACTACACACTACTGTTTTACCATGTAGCGTTGTAGCTAACTACTGGAACTACACACTACTGTTTTACCATGTAGCGTTGTAGCTAACTACTGGAACTACACACTACTGTTTTACCATGTAGCGGTGTAGCTAACTACTGGAAGTACACACTACTGTTTTACCATGTAGCGGTGTAGCTAACTACTGGAACTACACACTACTGTTTTACCAGGTAGCGGTGTAGCTAACTACTGGAACTACAGACTACTGTTTTACCATGTAGCGGTGTAGCTAACTACTGGAACTACACACTATTGTTTTACCATGTAGCGGTGTAGCTAACTACTGGAACTACACACTACTGTTTTACCATGTAGAGGTGTGGCTAACTACTTTAACTACACACTACTGTTTTACCATGAAGCGGTGCAGCTAACTACTGGAACTACACACTACTGTTTTACCATGTAGCTAACTACTTGAACTACACACTACTGTTTTACCATGTAGCTAACTACTGGAACTACACACTACTGTTTTACCATGTAGCGGTGTAGCTAACTACTAGAACTACACACTACTGTTTTACCATGTAGCGGTGCAGCTAACTACTGGAACTACACACTACTGTTTTACCATGTAGCTAACTACTGGAACTACACACTACTGTTTTACCATGTAGCGGTGTAGCTAACTACTGGAACTACACACTACTGTTTTACCATGTAGCGTTGTAGCTAACTACTGGAACTACACACTACTGTTTTACCATGTAGCGTTGTAGCTAACTACTGGAACTACACACTACTGTTTTACCATGTAGCGTTGTAGCTAACTACTGGAACTACACACTACTGTTTTACCATGTAGCGGTGTAGCTAACTACTGGAACTACACACTACTGTTTTACGATGTAGTGGTGTAGCTAACTACTGGAACTACACACTACTGTTTTACCATGTAGTGGTGTAGCTAACTACTGGTACTACATACTGTTTTACCATGTAGCGGTGTAGCTAACTACTGGAACTACACACTACTGTTTTACCATGTAGCGGTGTAGCTAACTACTGGAACTACACACTACTGTTTTACCATGTAGCGGTGTAGCTAACTACTGGAACTACACACTACTGTTTTACCATGTAGCGTTGTAGCTAACTACTGGAACTACACACTACTGTTTTACCATGTAGCGTTGTAGCTAACTACTGGAACTACACACTACTGTTTTACCATGTAGCGGTGTAGCTAACTACTGGAACTACACACTACTGTTTTACGATGTAGTGGTGTAGCTAACTACTGGTACTACATACTGTTTTACCATGTAGCGGTGTAGCTAACTACTGGAACTACACACTACTGTTTTACCATGTAGCGGTGTAGCTAACTACTGGAACTACACACTACTGTTTTACCATGTAGTGGTGTAGCTAACTACTGGTACTACATACTGTTTTACCATGTAGCGGTGTAGCTAACTACTGGAACTACACACTACTGTTTTACCATGTAGCTAACTACTGGAACTACACACTACTGTTTTACCATGTAGCGTTGTAGCTAACTACTGGAACTACACACTACTGTTTTACCATGTAGCGTTGTAGCTAACTACTGGAACTACACACTACTGTTTTACCATGTAGCGGTGTAGCTAACTACTGGAACTACACACTACTGTTTTACGATGTAGCGGTGTAGCTAACTACTGGAACTACACACTACTGTTTTACCATGTAGCGTTGTAGCTAACTACTGGAACTACACACTACTGTTTTACCATGTAGCGGTGTAGCTAACTACTGGAACTACACACTACTGTTTTACCATGTAGTGGTGTAGCTAACTACTGGTACTACATACTGTTTTACCATGTAGCGGTGTAGCTAACTACTGGAACTACACACTACTGTTTTACCATGTAACGGTGTAGCTAACTACTGGAACTACACACTGCTGTTTTACCATGTAGCGGTGTAGCTAACTACTGGAACTACACACTACTGTTTTACCATGTAGCTAACTACTGGAACTACACACTACTGTTTTACCATGTAGCTAACTACTGGAACTACACACACTACTGTTTTACCATGTAGCTAACTACTGGAACTACACACTACTGTTTTACCATGTAGCTAACTACTGGAACTACACACTACTGTTTTACCATGTAGCTAACTACTGGAACTACACACTACTGTTTTACCATGTAGCTAACTACTGGAACTACACACTACTGTTTTACCATGTAGCGGTGTAGCTAACTACTAGAACTACACACTACTGTTTTACCATGTAGCTAACTACTGGAAATACACACTACTGTTTTACCATGTAGCGGTGTAGCTAACTACTGGAACTACACACTACTGTTTTACCAGGTAGCGGTGTAGCTAACTACTGGAACTACAGACTACTGTTTTACCATGTAGCGGTGTAGCTAACTACTGGAACTACACACTATTGTTTTACCATGTAGCGGTGTAGCTAACTACTGGAACTACACACTACTGTTTTACCATGTAGAGGTGTGGCTAACTACTTTAACTACACACTACTGTTTTACCATGAAGCGGTGCAGCTAACTACTGGAACTACACACTACTGTTTTACCATGTAGCTAACTACTTGAACTACACACTACTGTTTTACCATGTAGCTAACTACTGGAACTACACACTACTGTTTTACCATGTAGCGGTGTAGCTAACTACTAGAACTACACACTACTGTTTTACCATGTAGCGGTGCAGCTAACTACTGGAACTACCAACTACTGTTTTACCATGTAGCTAACTACTGGAACTACACACTACTGTTTTACCATGTAGCGGTGTAGCTAACTACTGGAACTACACACTACTGTTTTACCATGTAGCGTTGTAGCTAACTACTGGAACTACACACTACTGTTTTACCATGTAGCGTTGTAGCTAACTACTGGAACTACACACTACTGTTTTACCATGTAGCGTTGTAGCTAACTACTGGAACTACACACTACTGTTTTACCATGTAGCGGTGTAGCTAACTACTGGAACTACACACTACTGTTTTACGATGTAGTGGTGTAGCTAACTACTGGAACTACACACTACTGTTTTACCATGTAGTGGTGTAGCTAACTACTGGTACTACATACTGTTTTACCATGTAGCGGTGTAGCTAACTACTGGAACTACACACTACTGTTTTACCATGTAGCGGTGTAGCTAACTACTGGAACTACACACTACTGTTTTACCATGTAGCGGTGTAGCTAACTACTGGAACTACACACTACTGTTTTACCATGTAGCTAACTACTGGAACTACACACTACTGTTTTACCATGTAGCTAACTACTGGAACTACACACACTACTGTTTTACCATGTAGCTAACTACTGGAACTACACACTACTGTTTTACCATGTAGCTAACTACTGGTACTACATACTGTTTTACCATGTAGCGGTGTAGCTAACTACGTGGATGTCGATTATGGCAGCCCCCCTGCATCTCTCTGATTCAGAGGGGTTTGGGTTAAATGCGGAAGACACATTTCAGTTGGACAACTAACTAGGTATCCCCCCTTCCCCTTTCTCTATTAGGCTCAATAACACATTCTGCTAACATCTGACTCCAGATCTGTTCTTTTAATTTGTATTCTATGACGTTTCAGATTGAGATACGATACTTTTTCACAAAGTACTTTGGATTTAGTAAACTACTTTATCAAAGTAACTTTAGTTAAGTAAACTATATTTTTCTTAAGGGTGGCTTTAGTGTAGCTTAAATTCTTCTGATGTGAGGTAGTGGGTAGTTTAGTAAACTATATTTTCAGATTAGTTTCCCCAACACTAACATTTAGGGCACATAAGTAGCCAGATTTGACCAGGGAATGAATGTGGATGATACAATACTATAAACAGATATATAAACAGCAGCTCAGTATTGGACTGTGTGAGTTACAGCACCTTTAGGTCTTAATGATTTTACCAGGGACTGTACAGGGTGGTGGATAATGTAGGCGCTCTACGAATGAGGATTATGATAACAGATGTAGTTTAACAACACACACATGTACAGGGTGGTGGATAATGTAGGCACTCCTTTTGAATATGACATAATTTTATTTTTAAAAGTCAAATACCCCTTTAACTGTTTCTACACAGCATTAAAACATCAAGTAAAGGAGAGATGTTGAGGTTCTGATTCAAACCTTAACAGATGGTCCTGTACTGATTTTCACCTGCATTACGAAACCTTTAAATGAAACAGAGCATATTTGTGAATGAATGAATACTAAAGAGACGATCGGACAGCGTTATCCTGACCATTAGTCTTGAGCTTTGACTGAAGTGGGGCAGATATGATTAAATCAATCAATGGTCAGCTCTCTAATCAATATATAATTACACTGCACACTCCATCATGACAGGGTGTTTAAGACCATATTTAAACTTTCCTTTACTGACAGTTGAAGCTCACAATTAATATTTTTTTAAATGTATTATTTAACCTTTATTTAACAAGGCATGTCAGTTATTAACTCTTATTTTCAATGACGGCCTAGGAACAGTGGGTTAACTGCCTTGTTCAGGGGAACAATGGGTTAACTGCCTTGTTCAGGGGAACAGTGGGTTAACTGCCTTGTTCAGGGGAACAGTGGGTTAACTGCCTTGTTCAGGGGAACAGTGGGTTAACTGCCTTGTTCAGGGGAACAGTGGGTTAACTGCCTTGTTCAGGGGGCAGAACGACAGATTTGTACCTTGTCAGCTCTGGGGATTTGGTCTTGCAACCCTTACTGGCCCAACGCTCTGAAGGAGATGTGTCGCGCTGCAAGAGGCAAATGGTGGTGGCACCATTTCACAGCATACATGCTTTTTTTTGCAATGGTATGGTAAAAAGGGGACAAAACAAATAAATAAACAAATGAATAAAGTATTTTCCTCAAGTGTAAGGTGAGACAAAATGTCTAGATTAAATCTTTGCAGAGAGCAGAGAGAGAAAGAGAGATTAGATTATTTTTTTAGCTGACCACAGCACAGCTGATTTCAACCTCACAGCTGGAGCCTATTGTGTGGTTATTGAATGAGGGTGGAGAGATGAAAGGGTTAAGGGGAGAGGAGGGAGGAGCTTCATTGGCAAAAGACATAGCCACTCCAAGTCCATGTTGGCCGGTTGGATCAACAGCTGAATTAATTTAGGAAGCCTGCTGATTGGCTACCACCGTCAATATCACTTCATAATTACCAAGTTCTACGGTCGAACAGAGCAGCTGTTTCATTTAGGGACTTGATCACCAGGTTTTTTTTATCAACGCATTGGTCTTTGGTAACTGCTTGCTAAACCCATAAACAACATCTAACAAATATATGGTGATGCCAGCAATTGTTGGATATCGTATGGTGCAGCATTGGAGAACATCCCCGGGCCGCCACTACGCGCGCACACACCAAGTCTATTTTTCTATGGGCACAAGCAAGGCTGTTGCGGTGAACGTATTTCAGCCACGCTGACGGTCACAAGTCATGAAGGCAGTCAAATTCCATGTGACCATTTAGTCGTGGTAATTAGGCTTTTCCAAGCTCTGATGCCATCAGCAGCATCAGAACTTGGAGAAGCCTAATTACCATGACTAATGTAATCGAAAATCTAACCAAACTCCTTGCCTGTGAAACCCTTTTTGTGCAAAGCATTGATGATGGCACATGTTTCCTTGCAGGTAACCATGATTGACAGAGGAAGAACAATGATTCTAAGCACCGCCCTCTGTTTGAAGCTTCCAGTCTTTTATTTGAACTCAATTATCATGACAGAGTGACCTCCAGCCTTGTCCTCGTCAACACTCACACCTGTGTTAACGAGAGAATCACTGACATGATGTCAGCTGGTCCTTTTGTGGCAGGGCTGAAATGCAGTGGAAATGTTTTTGGGGGATTCAGTTCATTTGCATTGCAAAGAGGGACTTTGAAATTAATTGCAATTCATCTGATCACTCTTCATAACATTCTGGAGTATATGCAAATTGCTATCATGCAAACTGAGGCAGCAGACTTTGTGAAAATTTATATTTGTGTCATTCTCAAAACTTTTGGCCACGACTGTAGAGTATAGAGAAGACATCAAAACTATGAAATAACACATGGAATCATGTAGGAACCAAAAAAGTGTTAAACAAATCAAAATATATTTTATATTCTTTAAAGTAGCCACCCTTTGCCTTGATGACAACTTTGCACGCTCTTGGCATTCTCTCAACCAGCTTCACCTGGAATGCTTTTCCAACAGTCTTTAAGGAGTTCCCACAAATGCTGAGCACTTGTTGGCTGCTTTTCCTTCACTCTGCGGTCCAACTCATCCTAAACCATCTAAATTGGGTTGAGGTCGGTGATTGTAAAGGCCAGGTCATCTGATGCAGCACTACATCACTCTCCTTGGTTCCACAGCCTGTTGGTGTGTTGGGCTATTGTCTTGTTGAAAAACAAATGACAGTCCCACTAAGCTCAAACCAGATGGGATCTCGTATCCCTGCAGAATGCTGTGGTAGCTATGCTGGTTAAGTGTGCCTTGAATTCTAAATAAATCAGCAAAACACCCCCATACCATCACACCTCCTCCTCCATGCTTCACGGTGGGAACCACACATGCGGAGATCATACTCTGCGTCTCACAAAGACACTGTTTGGAACCAGAAATCTCCAATTTGGACTCATCAGACAAGTACACATTTCCCCCAGTCTAATGTCCATTGCTCGTGTTTCTTGGCCCAAGCAAGTCTCTTCTTATTATTGGTGTATTGCTTATTATTTAGTAGGGATTTCTTTGCAGCAATTCAACCATGAAGGCCTGATTCACTCAGTCTCCTCTAAACAGTTGATGTTGAGATGTGTCTGTTACTTGAACTCTGTGAAGCATTTATTTGGGCTGCAATCTGAGGTGCAATTAACTCTAATGAACATATCCTCTGCAGCAGAGGTAACTCTGGGTCTTCCTTTCCTGTGGCGGTCCTCATGAGAGGCAGTTTCATCAGAGCGCTTGATGGTTTTTGTGACTGCAACTGAAGAAACTTTTAAGGCTCTTGAAATGTTCCGTATTGACTTATCTTCATGATGGGCTTTGTGTGTCTGCACCAGATAGAACTGTTTCGGTTGTCACTTTGTTGTTTTGTTTTTGAAGTGTTCAGTTTCTTATTAAAGAGATGAACACTAACCACGCTGCGCTTTGGTCCGCCTCTCTTTCTCCTGAAGACGATCGTTACAGATGGACTGTCGTTTGTCTTTGCTTATTTGAGCTGTTCTTGCCATAATATGGACTTGGTCTTTTACCAAATAGGGCTGTCTTCTGTATACCAGCCCTACCTTGTCACAACACAACTGATTGGCTCAAACACACTAAGAAGGAAATACATTCCACAAATTAATGAACAACTGTTGATTGAAATGCATTCCAGGTGACTACCTCATAAAGCTGGTTGAGAGAATGCACGAGTGTGCAAAGCAAAGCAATTGTTTTAACTTTTTAAAATTTTACCTTTATTTATCAAGGCAAATGGTTTGCTACTTTGAAGAATCTCAAATATAAAATATATTTTAAATTGTTTAACAATTTTTTTGGTTACGACATGATTCCATGTGTTATTTCATAGTTGTGATGTCTTCACTATTATTCTACAATGTAGAAAATAGTACAAATACCGAAAAACCCTGGAATGAGTAGGTGTGTCCAAACTTTTGACTGGTACTATACATGTAGTGTGTTTCCACTAGTGGTTCCCCCAGTCCACACCCGCGGCCGACCCGCAGACCCCTCGCCACACAGTTTGGGAACCATTAGTGGAAACCCACCACATGCGCCCCACGATTAAAGCTTGGCTCAAGAAGCGCATGCGCCGTCAGGGGGGTGGGGTCTCAGCGGGAGTCTGTCTCAGGAGTTCTCAGCACCGGTGTCATTCGTCATTTGAGGGAGGCTCGCAGCACGATGGGGAACGGCGGTCCTCCTTTATAGAATGACAGGACAATCGGAATAAATGGCGATTTTGAGAAGGAATCGATACCAGCAGTGTTTGCTGTGTTTTGTTTTGTTTATTCAACTATCAGGTTAAGTCATTTGTTTTCTTCCTGTATCTTTTCTGTGTCAGTAGTTCTTTGCAACTGCAAGAGAGTTTGAGGTCTGTGTGAGTGTGTGTGTGTGACCAGACATTAACCGTACCAGACCGGATGACCACAGAATGTAGCCACAACCTTTTGGGCGGATAATATACCGGGCAAAAAAAGGATGCACGAGAAAAAATAATATAGTTTATAGCGTAAAAGGGAAAAAATAAGTTAATATTCTGTGTAAAATGCTATGATTACATAGTTTAGAGGAACCAAGTGACTGACTTGAGTGGCCTAATTGTTTTGGCCAGTGTCCAGTTGTTAATTCCTGTATGGACCAAAATATTCAAATTAACTGAATTTTCCCAATTCAAACTGACACTTTGGTATATATTTTTTTGGTCTCATCAACACTGTATTGTGTACCAAGTAACCTGAGCAATAACTAGGCGATACACTGTATCAGAGTTATTTATTTTTCTTTCTATTTGTGATGTATTTATCAGGAAATACATGAAACGGTCCAGAATTTTACACTAAAAGCTATACACTGCTATAATACACTGCTATGGTAACCATGCAAGTATTGTGCAATACATAAGTGCCCAATAGAGTCCCACAGACCTGACAGGACAGACCGAACATATCAATGCCTTCCTCTCCATCCATCCATTTCTCCATCCTTCCTCCTCCTTCCATCTCATTAACGGTCCCCTCTCCTTTCCATTTCCAGGTGTTTTTTGTTTCAGTGAGCTCTCCTTCATCACAGAACCCAGTGATGTTGTAGTAACAACCAGGGATCCGGTGACCCTGGACTGTGTGGCCCACGGACAGCCTCCCATCACCATCAGATGGCTGAGGAATGGAGTCCGGGTAGAGGAGAGCAAACGACTACAAATCCTGTCCAACGGATCACTGTACATACCTGAGGTCAGGGGAGATGGAGAGGAGTCAGACAAAGGTTTCTATCAATGTCTCTCTCAGAATAGATATGGAGCCATATTAAGCCAAAGATCCCGACTGACTATCACAAGTAAGTATGGAGCATGAGGTAAATACAATGTGTCACTGGAAAGCATACATTGTATATACCTCTTAAAAGGCATATCAAACGCATCATTGCAGGTTGTATGTAGAATGCTATAGAACAACAACATTTTGTAATGACACACACAAACACGTTATTGAGAAAAGTCCTCAGTAAGGTTTTCCATGTCATTAGAAGTGGTCCAGTGTTTCAGGAAGTGGACAGGCCTCTCCTTATTGGTGGTCAAATATTCTTGTGGAGCTATAGACTTCTTTCAAAGAAGAAAAACTGATGGACAGTCTGAAAGATAATTACATACTCAGGTTAACAGGTTATATGTGTAATTTAGGAAAAGTAATATGGAAGCACACGCACACACACACACACACACACACACACACACACCTACACACTTTCACACACACACACACACACACACACACACACACACACACACACACACACACACACACACACACACACACACACACACACACACACACACACACTTTCACACACACACACACACACACACACACACACACACACACACACACACCTACACACTTTCACACACACACCATTTCCTGGAAAATGGGATCAGTCAGTCTGCCGTGTTCTTGTGTTGGTTCATTGTCAGTGTAGACCAGTGCTGTCTCTGTGTGATTTTCCGTCACTTTTAGCCCTTTGTCTGGCCAGCCTTGACTGTTCCTTACTGGCCCGACTGTTCCTTACTGTTCCTTACTGGCCCTGACTGGCCCCGACTGTTCCTTACTGGCCCTGACTGTTCCTTACTGGCCCTGACTGTTCCTTACTGGCCCTGACTGTTCCTTACTGGCCCTGACTGTTCCTTACTGGCCCTGACTGTTCCTTATTGGCCCTGACTGTTCCTTACTGGCCCTGACTGGCCCTGACTGTTCCTTACTGGCCCTGACTGTTCCTTACTGGCCCTTACTGTACCTTACTGGCCCTTACTGTTCCTTACTGGCCCTTACTGTTCCTTACTGGGCCTGACTGGCCATGACTGTTCCTGACTGTTCCTGACTGGTCCTGACTGTTCCTTACTGGCCCTGACTGTTCCTGACTGTTCCTTACTGTTCCTTACTGGCCCTAGCTGTTCCTTACTGGCCCTGACTGTTCCTTACTGGCCCTGACTGTTCCTTACTGGCCCTGACTGTTCCTTACTGGCCCTGACTGTTCCTGACTGGCCCTGGCTGTTCCTTACTGGCCCTGACGGTTCCTGACTGTTCCTGACTGTTTCTTACTGGCCCTGGCGGTTCCTGACTGTTCCTTACTGGCCCCGACGGTTCCTGACTGTTCCTTACTGGCCCTGACGGTTCCTGACTGTTCCTTACTGGCCATGACTGTTCCTGACTGTTCCTGACTGGCCCTGGCTGTTCCTTACTGGCCCTGGCTGTTCCTTACTGGCCCTGGCTGTTCCTTACTGGCCCTGGCTGTTCCTGACTGGCCCTGACTGGCCCTGACTGTTCCTTACTGGCCCTGACTGTTCCTTACTGGCCCTGACTGTTCCTTACTGGCCCTGACTGTTCCTTACTGGCCCTGACTGTTCCTGACTGGCCCTGACTGTTCCTGACTGGCCCTGACTGTTCCTGACTGGCCCTGACCGTTCCTTACTGGCCCTGACTGTTCCTTACTGGCCCTGACTGTTCCTGACTATTCCTTACTGGCCCTGACTGTTCCTTACTGGCCCTGACTGTTCCTTACTGGCCCTTACTGTTCCTTACTGGGCCTGACTGGCCATGACTGTTCCTGACTGTTCCTGACTGGCCCTTACTGTTCCTTACTGGCCCTGACTGTTCCTGACTGTTCCTTACTGTTCCTTACTGGCCCTGACTGTTCCTTACTGTTCCTTACTGGCCCTGACTGTTCCTTACTGGCCCTGGCTGTTCTTTACTGGCCCTGACTGTTCCTGACTGGCCCTGACTGTTCCTTACTGGCCCTGACGGTTCCTGACTGTTCCTGACTGGCCCTGACTGTTTCTTACTGGCCCTGACGGTTCCTGACTGTTCCTTACTGGCCCTGACGGTTCCTGACTGTTCCTGACTGTTTCTTACTGGCCCTGACGGTTCCTGACTGTTCCTTACTGGCCCTGACGGTTCCTGACTGTTCCTTACTGGCCATGACTGTTCCTGACTGTTCCTGACTGGCCCTGGCTGTTCCTTACTGGCCCTGGCTGTTCCTTACTGGCCCTGGCTGTTCCTTACTGGCCCTGGCTGTTCCTTACTGGCCCTGGCTGTTTCTTACTGGCCCTGGCTGTTTCTTACTGGCCCTGACTGTTTCTGACTGGCCCTGACTGTTCCTGACTGTTCCTTACTGGCCCTGACAGTTCCTGACAGTTCCTGACTGGCCCTGACTGTTCCTGACTGTTCCTTACTGGCCCTGACAGTTCCTGACTGGCCCTAAAGAAAAGACTCTGTTGCAGGGCATTAGTTTGTCCACATCTCAGTGGACAGGACAGCTGTCCAGATCTATGGTCTATTGAGCATCACCAGGCCAGTTCTTAGACACAACCACATGGGTTGGCTTCGTTTAGTCTGGTTTATCTTTTTGGTCGGATATTTTTTTCATATTTTCCTGTAGGACATAATTTAGGGATGGGGGGGGGCGATATTTTAAGTATCACTTATTCCTTGTTTATCAAAAGCAACACCAATATCAATGTTGCTTAGTTTATTGTAAGTTTTTATAATAGTTGTTAGATCTGGCAATGATGAGTGTGGCTCCTAAAGGGTTAAAGGTTTTGGCCAGCTGTATGGAGGCTGGGGAGGCAGAGGTTGGAGGAGGGGCATCTCTCTTTCTCTCTGCTGCTCCCCATCATTCCCAGAGGCCCAGAGAGGTCAAGGGTTGCATGAGAAAGTCTTTGTGATGTCACCGCCTGGCCTAGCCTGCTCTGAGCTCTGTGCTGGGTCTGGGGGTTGCCCTGTCCTGCTGTCCTCTGTCCTTTCACTAGTCCGTTGGTCCTTTCAGTGGCTCTCTCATCGCTGACCTCTCCCACACTCACTATCATTGTCAAGGGCAACTCTATTGTTCTATGTATGTATAGACTAGGCCCGATCTGTCAAGCGGGTGACTAGGTTGTATTATCAAACATCTGGAGAGGAGAAAAAAAAATGCTCAGGAAAGGAAAGCTACAAGAGTTCTGTGATGTTTATTATTACGTCTGATTTTCAGTTTGATAACAGTCCGTGTTATACCACTGATGTCATAGAGCAACGTGCTCTATGACATCACACTACACCCGCATCTTTACAATCATACTACAGCAACATTGTTTCATATTCTAAAACAAAACAACTAACAAAAAAACTAAGTCTCTTTTTTTGGGGGGGGGGGGTAGACAATAGCTGTCCAGACCGATAACAGTCTTCGATCCGACCAGGTCTCCCCCCCAATTTGGGCTGAAATTGGATGGACATGGGGGGCTGGGTTTGAACCCTGACCTCCTTTTAAGGGAACCTTTGTGCTATCTGACCTGTCCATTGATCTGCTGTTTACGACAAAGCTAGGCTGGGCTGACCATATTAGTGGAGTAGTCTGCTGCCCGGGCCACACCCCCCAACATGGCTGACCCCGACCACCGGCAGAAACCCCCCACCAGAGAGGATGGCCTGGCCTCTTATCTATGGGTGGGCATTTAGATCATCTTTGCAGGGCCTAGGGTAGTTGGCTCTGGGTGGTGAAGACCTAGGCCTACATTCCATGGTGCCATTGTTTTCAAGATGTTTCTCATGTTACAAAAAAATATTTATTTTTTTTATTTTTTACACCCCCCTTTTTCTTCCCAATTTCGATCTTGTCTCATCGCTGCAACTCCCCAACGTGCTCGGGAGAGGCGAAGGTCGAGTCATGCGTCCCCCGAAACATGACTCGCCAAATCATGTTTCTTGACCCGGAACCCGGCTGCACCAATGTGTCGCTCAACTGATGGCCGTGGTCAGCTTGCAGGCGCCCGGGCCCGCCACAAGGAGTCGCCAGAGCGCGATGAGCCAAGTAAAGCCCCTCCTGGCAAAACCCTCCCCTAACCCAAACCACGCTGTGTCAATTGCGCGCCTCCCTATCGGACTCCCAGTCACAGCCGGTTGTGACACAGCCTGGGATCGAACCCAGGTCTGTAGTGACGCCTCAAGCACTGCGATGCAGTACCTTAGACCGCTACACCACTCAGGAGGCCCTTAACATGTTTTTAATAAGATATTTAGGTGATTATCATATGCAATGGGGAAGGTAGCCATTTGATTGCTGTTCTCTCCAATCCAGGGCAAGGATGACCTTCTCAACATTAGGTTTAGCTTTTATTTGTGTGCAATATTGTTCTTATTAGGCTTCAAATTAAATAGCAAATATTTTTAATTCAAAAATCTGCTTTAGAGCAACATTTTTATGTTGACTTTAATAGGAGAAACTAGTCATTGATTTTCTGTGACTGGGGTCTTTAACATGGTTTTGGCCTGGTCCTGTGACGGGTCTTTAACATGGTATGGTCCTGTGACGGGTCTTTAACATGGTATGGCCCTGTAACTGGGGTCTTTAACATGGTATGGTCCTGTGATTGGGGTCTTTAACATGGTATGGTCCTGTGACTGGGGTCTTTAACATGGTATGGTCCTGTGACTGGGGTCTTTAACATGGTATGGTCCTGTGACTGGGGTCTTTAACATGGTATGGTCCTGTGACTGGGGTCTTTAACATGGTATTGTCCTGGTCCTGTGACTGGGGTCTTTAACATGGTATGGTCCTGTGACTGGGGTCTTTAACATGGTATGGTCCTGTGATTGGGGTCTTTAACATGGTATGGTCCTGTGACTGGGGTCTTTAACATGGTATGGTCCTGTGACTGGGGTCTTTAACATGGTATGGTCCTGTGACTGGGGTATGGTCCTGTGACTGGTCTTTAACATGGTATTGTCTTTAACATGGTCTTTAACATGGTATGGTCCTGTGACTGGGGTCTTTAACATGGTATTGGCCTGGTCATGTGACTGAGAGGGTCAGATGTGTTATCACTAAAAACAAACATATTGAAGGGTAAACGTATTGCCTTTGGTACCTATATGTTTACAGTGGATTTGTGTGAGTTTTAGGGTATGCTTATGGAAAGATTCCTCGTTAATTGCAGGACGTGGCTGAGCTCATCACTCAGCCATCCTGACTCAAATGGACACAACGTTAGTTTCTGTTGTTTCCAATGACACATCGTGTTTGTGTTACGTACTCAATGGTCAGGCAGACAGAACCTTCTAGTGTTCGTTATTGAAGATCTCTGTGATGATTCATTATCATACTTTTATTATTTATATTCCTCCTCTTCCTCCGCCTCCTCCTTCTTCATCTATCTGCAGTCTTAAAGCCTTATCTCACGAGAGCCAGTCCATTGATTTGTGTTAATTTATGACCAATCATCATTCAATGCCATTCTCCCATTGATCTATTGATTGTTCTATTGATTCGGACCAGCTGACCAGCTGCACAGATGATTGGCTCAAAGACAAGAGCGTGGTGGCTGGGATGTATTAAACTCCCTCGTGGGTTCAGATCACATTTATCAACGTCAGGATTTGACAAGACTTGACCTTATATCTTCAAACTATTAGATTGAAAGCTGAATATTCAAATTCCCAAGCAAAGTTGTTGAAATCAATGCAGTCGTTTTGTGAAACACTTGATAACAAGTTCATCAGAGAAACATTTTTAAATGGTTAGGGTCCTACAGACATTCCAGTCAGTCATTTGTTCTTAACTGCCACACCTGGACTTAATGGTAAAGTAAATAAATACATTTGAATATGTTGCACCAGTTTGCATCTAGAACTCATGAACTCCCTGGTTATTCTATGTGTGTTCTGAGGGCAGTCTGTGTGTTCTGAGGGCAGTCTGTGTGTTCTGAGGGCAGTCTGTGTGTTCTGAGGGCAGTCTGTGTGTTCTGAGGGCAGTCTGTGTGTTCTGAGGGCAGTCTGTGTGTTCTGAGGGCAGTCTGTGTGTTCTGAGGGCAGTCTGTGTGTTCTGAGGGCAGTCTGTGTGTTCTGAGGGCAGTCTGTGTGTTCTGAGGGCAGTCTGTGTGTTCTGAGGGCAGTCTGTGTGTTCTAAGGGCAGTCTGTGTGTTCTAAGGGCAGTCTGTGTGTTCTGAGGGCAGTCTGTGTGTTCTAAGGGCAGTCTGTGTGTTCTGAGGGCAGTCTGTGTGTTCCGAGGGCAGTCTGTGTGTTCTGAGGGCAGTCTGTGTGTTCTAAGGGCAGTCTGTGTGTTCTAAGGGCAGTCTGTGTGTTCTAAGGGCAGTCTGTGTGTTCTAAGGGCAGTCTGTGTGTTCTGAGGGCAGTCTGTGTGTTCTGAGGGCAGTCTGTGTGTTCTGAGGGCAATCTGTGTGTTCTAAGGGCAGTCTGTGTGTTCTAAGGTCAGTTTAGAACATTGAGCCTCGTGGGCAGAGTTACATTGAGTCTTAGGTTGAGTGACCACTGCTTCCTTTGGCCAGACTGTGTGTTGTGTCCCATAGCTAATTGGTCTTTCATTGTGTGCTCCAGATATCTCACCGTTCGTGGTGCATCCTGTGCTTTTGGAGGTGACTGAGAGTTCCGTGGCCAGGTTCACCTGTCAGGTGACCTCTAACCCTCCTGCCAGCGTGACCTGGGAGCTAGACCAAAGCACACTACCGCTGGAGACAGACAGGTACAGTATATATGAATATCGGGGCAAAAATGTGTTTTAATGTAAAAGGTTCTACAAGCGATGTTTAGGGTCTGCAGCTGGACCATGCTTACCATGACCACGAGTTGTGGTCAAGAAGCATTTGTCATTCCACTCCATAGCTGTATAGTTTTTAAAATATTATTCAAATCAGACTAGTATGGTATTAATATGTGTGTTTATGTTAGGGTACAATTCAATATAGAAGACCGCATTTGTCTCTTGAGTTTACTTCAATCTCATCGCTTTTTGGGGGGGGGTTTGTGTTTATACTGTTCTATCAGGTCCTGGTACTAACTATCACTGACTATACCGTGTCACTCTAGAATCACAGTCCTGCCCAACGGAGTTCTTCAGATCCACAACGTCCAGCTAGAGGATGCTGGGAAGTACCGCTGTGTGGCCACCAATATCGGCAACCGCGTCAACAGCAGCGAGGCAACGCTGTCCGTTATCAAACCAGGTAATTGAGAATAAGAACTGTCAACAACACATTTATTCAATAAAGGAAGCAATCTGTGTATTTCTCCTATGGACAGCTGTATCACGTCTCCACTTCCTGGTATATTTCCATTAATGTACATAGAAACGTTGTTTATTGCTTTAATGCTTACTTGACATGTGTCTTGGTCTTCCTATCTTTTTCAGGTGTTGGCCCTAAGCCCCGTCAGATGCCCCGGATCGTAGCGGGCCCCCAGAATGTGACGGTGTCCCTCCACCACACTGTGGTTCTGGAGTGTATCGCTACGGGCAACCCCAGACCCATCATATCCTGGAGCCGAGCCGACAGTAAACCCATTGACGTGTACAATGCCAGGGTGCTGGGCAGGTAAGACAGACATACACCATGGATGTTTTTTGAATCACGCTTAAACTGAGAATCAACGATCTGACGTTCGCCCCCAATACTGCTGTTTACTTTGTTCGTGGCCGCCTGTACCTTTAATCAACGTCCTATATAGCTTGGCCTTTTAATCAGTGGTTGTATTAGTATTATTTAAGACATCTGTTGTGTTTTATGTTCTTTTGTTTTACTACAGTGTTTTGTTTTAATGGTAAAAGTGTGTTTAACGGTAAAGTGTGTTTCAAATGCGTCAAGTTTGATATGTGTTTTTCTGTCAGTGGGAACCTCTTGATCAGTAATGTGAAGCCTCAGCACAATGGAGTCTACATCTGTAGAGCCTCCACACCAGGAACTCGTAACTACACCAACGCTGCTGCCAACCTCACCGTGCTCGGTGGGTACAATACTTGGGTACATTTCCTTCCCGCACAACAGAATAAACCTGTTCAGTCGATAATCTTCATTGAAAGTGTTTTTTTGTTGGTGTCCAGGATTGGCTTAAATCTGTGTCTCCGATTCCAGAATCTTATGCCCATATTCATTGCTCCAATATACAGTGGGACAAAACATTATTTAGTCAGCCACCAATTGTGCAAGTTCTCCCACTTAAAAAGATGGAAAATAATAACTTCAAATGACAGACAAAATGGGAAAAAAATCCAGAAAATCACATTATAGGATTTTTAATTAATTTATTTGCAATTTATGGTGGAAAATAATAATAATGATGAAAATTACAGACCTCTCTCATATTTTTAAGTGGGAGAACTTGCACAATTGGTGGCTGACTAAATACTTTTTTACCCCACTGTATGTGTTTTCAGACAACAATGTAAGGTACTGGAACCACAGATATCAAACTGTTATATTGTCTTTGACCTCAACCATCATCCGTGTATGTTTTGGATGGAATTGAATAGTGTTTTTTCAGACACTCAAAGAGCTGTATAAAGTAAAGGGGAAACTAACCTCATCTACCCGTTAAAGGGGAAACTAACCTCATCTACCCGTTAAAGAGGAAACCTCATCTACCAGTGAAAGAGGAAACTAACCTCATCTACCAGTTAAAGAGGAAACTAACCTCATCTACCAGTTAAAGAGGAAACTAACCTCATCTACCAGTTAAAGGGGAAACCTCATCTACCTGTTAAAGAGGAAACTAACCTCATCTACCAGTTAAAGGGGAAACCTCATCTACCAGTTAAAGGGGAAACTAACCTCATCTACCAGTTAAAGAGGAAACTAACCTCATCTACCAGTTAAAGGGGAAACTAACCTCATCTACCAGTTAAAGGGGAAACTAACCTCATCTACCAGTTAAAGGGGAAACCTCATCTACCAGTTAAAGGGGAAACTAACCTCATCTACCAGTTAAAGGGGAAACTAACCTCATCTACCAGTTAAAGGGGAAACTAACCTCATCTACCCGTTAAAGAGGAAACCTCATCTACCAGTGAAAGAGGAAACTAACCTCATCTACCAGTTAAAGAGGAAACTAACCTCATCTACCAGTTAAAGGGGAAACCTCATCTACCTGTTAAAGAGGAAACTAACCTCATCTACCAGTTAAAGGGGAAACCTCATCTACCAGTTAAAGGGGAAACTAACCTCATCTACCAGTTAAAGAGGAAACTAACCTCATCTACCAGTTAAAGGGGAAACTAACCTCATCTACCAGTTAAAGGGGAAACTAACCTCATCTACCAGTTAAAGGGGAAACCTCATCTACCAGTTAAAGGGGAAACTAACCTCATCTACCAGTTAAAGGGGAAACTAACCTCATCTACCAGTTAAAGGGGAAACCTCATCTACCAGTTAAAGGGGAAACTAACCTCATCTACCAGTTAAAGGGGAAACCTCATCTACCAGTTAAAGAGGAAACTAACCTCATCTACCAGTTAAAGGGGAAAAACCTCATCTACCAGTTAAAGGGGAAACTAACCTCATCTACCAGTTAAAGGGGAAACTAACCTCATCTACCAGTTAAAGGGGAAACCTCATCTACCAGTTAAAGGGGAAACTAACCTCATCTACCAGTTAAAGAGGAAACTAACCTCATCTACCAGTTAAAGGGGAAACTAACCTCATCTACCAGTTAAAGAGGAAACTAACCTCATCTACCAGTTAAAGGGGAAACTAACCTCATCTACCAGTTAAAGGGGAAACTAACCTCATCTACCAGTTAAAGAGGAAACTAACCTCATCTACCAGTTAAAGAGGAAACTAACCTCATCTACCAGTTAAAGGGGAAACTAACCTCATCTACCAGTTAAAGGGGAAACTAACCTCATCTACCAGTTAAAGGGGAAACTAACCTCATCTACCAGTTAAAGAGGAAACTAACCTCATCTACCAGTTAAAGGGGAAACTAACCTCATCTACCAGTTAAAGGGGAAACTAACCTCATCTACCAGTTAAAGAGGGAAACTAACCTCATCTACCAGTTAAAGAGGAAACTAACCTCATCTACCAGTTAAAGGGGAAACTAACCTCATCTACCAGTTAGCGTGAAACTAACCTCATCTATCAGTTAAAGGGGAAACTAACCTCATCTACCTGTTAAAGAGGAAACTAACCTCATCTACCAGTTAAAGGGGGAAACTAACCTCATCTACCTATCTACCTGTTAAAGGGGAAACTAACCTCATCTATCAGTTAAAGGGGAAACTAACCTCATCTACCTGTTAAAGAGGAAACTAACCTCATCTACCAGTTAAAGGGGAAACTAACCTCATCTACCAGTTAAAGGGGAAACTAACCTCATCTACCAGTTAAAGAGGAAACTAACCTCATCTACCAGTTAAAGGGGAAACTAACCTCATCTACCAGTTAGAGGGGAAACTAACCTCATCTACCAGTTAGAGGAAACTAACCTCATCTACCAGTTAGAGGGGAAACTAACCTCATCTACCAGTTAGAGGAAACTAACCTCATCTACCAGTTAAAGGGGAAACTAACCTCATCTACCAGTTAAAGGGGAAACTAACCTCATCTACCAGTTAGAGGAAACAAACCTCATCTACCAGTTAAAGGGGAAACTAACCTCATCTACCAGTTAAAGGGGAAACTAACCTCATCTACCAGTTAAAGGGGAAACTAACCTCATCTACCAGTTAGAGGAAACAAACCTCATCTACCAGTTAGAGGGGAAACTAACCTCATCTACCTGTTAAAGAGGAAACAAACCTCATCTACCAGTTAAAGGGGAAACTAACCTCATCTACCAGTTAAAGGGGAAACTAACCTCATCTACCAGTTAAAGGGGAAACTAACCTCATCTACCAGTTAAAGAGGAAACTAACCTCATCTACCAGTTAAAGGGGAAACCTCATCTACCAGTTAAAGGGGAAACTAACCTCATCTACCAGTTAAAGGGGAAACTAACCTCATCTACCAGTTAAAGAGGAAACTAACCTCATCTACCAGTTAAAGGGGAAACTAACCTCATCTACCAGTTAAAGGGGAAACCTCATCTACCAGTTAAAGAGGAAACTAACCTCATCTACCAGTTAAAGGGGAAACTAACCTCATCTACCAGTTAAAGGGGAAACCTCATCTACCAGTTAAAGGGGAAACTAACCTCATCTACCAGTTAAAGAGGAAACTAACCTCATCTACCATTTAAGGGAAACTAACCTCATCTACCAGTTAAAGGGGAAACTAACCTAATCTACCCGCTGTTATGTCCCTCCAGAGCCTCCGTCCATGGTGGAGAGGCCAGAGAGCCAGACTCGTCCCAGGGCTGGCACTGCCCGTTTCATGTGCCAGGCTCAGGGTGTGCCGCCACCTCGCATCACCTGGCTGAAAAATGGAGAGGAGGTGCACCTGAACGGCAGGATCAAGATGTACAACAGGTAGAGCCTTAACGTATTTCACCTTATTAAACTTATTAGACAATTCACCACTTATCCCTAAACAAATCAAAATTTAGCTGTTTCATTTTCTTTTAGATTAGAAAACTTCACAGTTTCAGTATAACAAGAACAGATTGTAGTAATAGTGCCCTACATTTGCGGAAATCTAATCACAATGTCTACATATTAAAAACTGTATGAAGGGGAATTGGGAGAACCCCCCCCCCCCCGCCCATTTCCTGATTGTACTCGATGTTCACTAATTCTGTGTTTCCCTCCACAGTAAACTGGTGATCACTCAGATCATCCCGGAGGATGATGCCATCTACCAGTGTGTGGCGGAGAACGAGCAGGGCAGCGTTCTGTCCCTGGCACGCCTCATCGTGGTGATGTCTGAGGATCGGCCCAGCGCGCCCAGGAACATCCACGCTGAAACCATCTCCTCCTCAGCCATCCTACTGGCCTGGGAGAGACCCATCTACAACGCTGACAAAGTCATTGCTTACTCTGTACACTACATGAAAGCTGAGGGTAAATTACTTGTTATAAGTGTGTATGAGCCTTAATAATGTCCTTATTACAGATGTAGGATCTTAATTTGTGCAAGTTTGCTACAGCAGGAAAATAATCCTGCAGCAACATGAATTATTATTATGTGGATTCTAATTAATGGACATTTTTGGAAAGGGTTGAAATATATTTCATTTGGGCAAATCAAGTCTGACATTTCAAAGTGGAAATTACAAACTTTAGAGAAAGCCTTTTTAAACCTCAAAAACATTGGAAGTTTGCATTTCCTGCCGTGCAGGAAAATTCTCAGCAACAAAATAGTGATCAAATTAAGATCCTACATCTGTATAATGCTGGCATAAGTCATCACATACTCTGTACACTACATGAATCCCGAAGGCAGGAGTAAAGACAGAGAGAGGGAGGAATTAACATGTTGTCTTACAAGGATAGATGACAAAAGGAATGTCCACAAGCCACAGCTATTTGATCTCTCTAGGAAAAGAGATGATTTATCGGAAGGGACTTTCTGGTTAAAACACGATGACAATTCAAATATTGTTTGATATGTGGGCATTCTAAAGAAATCACTGGCGAGAATAACAGAGGCATGGAAAAGGTTGTTTTTTCTTCATACATTCATCTTTTCTGTCCAGAAAATAATTTAATTTAAAAAATATATATATATATATTTTGTACCAATATGTTACAGGCGCCAAAGGTCACTGAGAACTGTTGCAAATTGTGGTTGAACTTGTTGAACTTCACAATGAAGGTATTGAAAGGAGTGAGTCCAGTCTATCTCAATAGACTATGGAGGCAGGCAGGGCTCTAACCTCTAGTAGTCTAATGTGTGACCAGCTTTCCTTGGAGGCCATCTGTTGTCGCCACGGCGAGGTCGAGGTTTAAGCAGGAAGAATGGCCTACGCTCCAAAATAACAACAGCTACGGCGCGCCATTGTCCAACCTCAACCTTCTCAACCACACCGCTCTCGCTCTTAAAGGGACAGGACACCATTTTCTTTAAGCCTGATATAATGGTTTTGAAATCGGACTTACTCTTGTCTACTATTCCAGACCAAACAGACCTCCAAACACTTGTAATGTTAGAAGATAATCTACAAACTATCAAAATAAAGAAAGTCACACACTCCATATATAAACTCCCAGCAATTGAATGGGTATTTATCAACATTTCGACATCACTGTGCCTTCCTCAGGGTCCACAAGGAGAACCTGAAGAAGGCACAGTGATGCCGAAATGTGATGCATTAGTCAGCACCTCCACACAAATACATGTTTCTGGGTGTGTGCCAGCTAATGTTTTTTAATCAGAAGATAATCTACAACATTAGTTAACTGACATTTTAAACAACAATAATTGCTGACAGTTGCTAAAGATTAAAAATTAAATTAAAAAGTGGATACAGACAAATGTAAACAAAACGTTTTTCTTTAACTCACAGGTTAGGACTGTTTGAGGCCTTTAGGCAGGAAAGACATGTTACAGATTAGGACTGTTTGAGGCCTTTAGGCAGGAAAGTCAGGGTAGCCTAGTGGTTGGAGCGTTGGACTAGTATCCGAAAGGTTGCAATTTAGAATCCCTGAGCTGACAAGGTACAAATCTGTCGTCCTGCCCCTGAACAGGCAGTTAACCCACTTTCCTAGGCCGTCATTGAAAATAAGAATTTGTTCTTAACTGACTTGCCTAGTAAAATAAAGGTAAAATTAAAAATTAAAACATGTCACAGGGAATGTGCCTCTGCTCTGCATAAGGTCAATGTTTACAGAAGATCTGAGGGGCAAGAGAGAGACTATTAGCAGAAAGACTACCCAGCAAACCAGAAACATTCCCGGAACATTAGCTAACATTCCCTGTAATAGTCCAAGGGCCACCTACCAGAAATGTGTTGCTCCGTGACCCAGAAAACTGAACTGCAACATTATGTATATAGTGCTATGAGCATGAATGATTCAAAACTTGTAAAAGTTGCACATAACTTTGATTTAAAGAAATAAAAATGTATGATATTTAGCATCAAAAACACAGTTTGACTTTGGTTACTTTTGTTAGCTTCTTATCTCGCATTGTTTTTGGATTCCTCCGGTCCGGCGTTTCTTTTTGCAAACATGGACAATGGAATGTGTGTAACAATGGTAACCAAGATGGAACATGGCAACCTCAGAATGTTGCTAAGGGGAAATGACCCAAAATGGGATATGATTTTGAAATTGTACCTTTTTTTAAATTTATAATGTTTTAATTAATTTGCAATTTTTACAAGTTGTAGATCACAAATTCTTCAACTTAATCACAATTATCTACAAAATGATGTTGCCATTTTCCAGTTCTGTTTCAAGGCTGGTGGGTAGCCCTTTGACTACAAGTCATAGTTAAGGTTTTATCTAACGTTGGGATGATAACACCCCCCCCAAAAAAAAACATTCAAACAATTTTTTTTTAAATGAAATATCCGTAGAACGTTCTCCTAACTATAATGTTGTGCACTACATCTGTAACAGCCACCCACAGAACATTCCCCAAACGTTCTAATTAGGTTTCCAGATCATGTAATAACACATATTTTGAGCATACTGTCGCAAACAAAATGTAAGAGCAACGTTCGCAGAACCAATTTTGGTTTGCTGGGTAGTTTACCCAAACAGTGAATTCAATTTGTTTATATACCACCTGGTTATGAAGATCTCTGGTCTTTTTACATCTATTTAATTTGTTTTATTTCTCATTTATTTAACCAGGTCCCATTGAGGTATTTCCTCTTTTTTAAAGGGAGCCCTACATTTGAAGCATCTCACACCTATGCTTTTCATCTGCTCTCTATCCATTCCAGGACTAAACAATGAGGAGTATCAGGCAGTGATTGGCAACGACACGACCAGCTACATCATAGATGACTTGGAGCCAGCCTGGAACTACTCTTTCTACATTGTGGCCTATATGCCAATGGGAGCGAGCCGTATGTCTGACCAAGTCTGTCAACACACTCTGGAGGACGGTGAGTAAGGACATACAAATTTGTATACTTTTTTTTTTTTGTCACACCAAATAAAATCTACTTGAATTGAATTGAGTTGAGCAGTAGAGGACAGGGACCCAATGATTCCCTAAATGATTCACTAAATCGCTTCATTTGAGATAATATTGCCGTAATATTCAGGGAAACGATGTGAGTCAATGTATTATCGTATTACTATTTATTATATTGAATATACATATTCACTCGTATTATTCTTCAGATATTGGCTCTTCTGAAGAAGGTTTTTAACCTTTTGTAATGATGTTAAACATATTATGTGATTGTTTTACCTTTGTTTAGTTGATGCACTGATTGGAAGTCGCTTTGGAAATGAGAATCTGTTAAATGACTAATATATAATGATTTATATGATGTCGCTCTTCCTGTTCCCTCAGTGCCCCTACGTACCCCGGAGCTCAGTCTGACCAGCCACAGCCCTACAGACATCCAGGTGTCGTGGCAACCCCTGTCCACCAAACTGTCCCGTGGTAACATCTGGGCCTACCGACTCTCCTACCGCACGGCCACAGACGCCACGGTTTTGTCTGTGGAACTGGCCCAGAACAACACCCAGTACCTCCTCGGTGACCTTCAACCTGATACCATCTACCTTCTCCGGATCTCTGCAGCCACCAGGGTGGGGTGGTGTGAACCCTCCTCCTGGACCTCCCACCGCACTCCCAAAACCTCCAGTAATAAAGGTGACTAACATCACACCCTAACCCAATACCTCCAGTAATAAATGTAACTACATCACACACTAACCCTAACCCAATACCTCCAGTAATAAAGGTGACTAACATCACACACTAACCCTAACCCAAAACCTCCAGTAATAAAGGTGACTAACATCACACCCTAACCCAATACCTCAAGTAATAAAGGTGACTAACATCACACCCTAACCCAATACCTCCAGTAATAAAGGTAACTAACATCACACCCTAACCCAATACCTCCAGTAAAAGGTATCTAACATCACACCCTAACCCAATACCTCCAGTAATAAAGGTAACTACAGCACACCCTAACCCAATACCTCCAGTAATAAAGGTAACTAACATCACACCCTAACCCAATACCTCCAGTAAAAGGTATCTAACATCACACCCTAACCCAATACCTCCAGTAATAAAGGTAACTACAGCACAGCCTAACCCAATACCTCCAGTAATAAAGGTAACTAACATCACACCCTAACCCAATACCTCCAGTAAAAGGTATCTAACATCACACCCTAACCCAATACCTCCAGTAATAAATGTAACTACAGCACACCCTAACCCAATACCTCCAGTAATAAAGGTAACTAACATCACACCCTAACCCAATACCTCCAGTAAAAGGTATCTAACATCACACCCTAACCCAATACCTCCAGTAATAAAGGTAACTACATCACACCCTAACCCAATACCTCCAGTAATAATGGTGACTAACATCACACCCTAACCCTTACCCAATACCTCCAGTAATAATGGTGACTAACATCACACCCTAACCCAATACCTCCAGTAATAAAGGTAACTAACATCACACCCTAACCCAATACCTCCAGTAATAAAGGTGACTAACATCACACCCTAACCCAATACCTCCAGTAATAAAGGTGACTAACATCACACCCTAACCCAATACCTCCAGTAATAAAGGTGACTAACATCACACCCTAACCCAATACCTCCAGTAATAAAGGTGACTAACATCACACCCTAACCCAATACCTCCAGTAATAAAGGTGACTAACATCACACCCTAACCCAATACCTCCAGTAATAAAGGTGACTAACATCACACCCTAACCCTAACCCAATACCTCCAGTAATAAAGGTGACTAACATCACACCCTAACCCAATACCTCCAGTAATAAAGGTAACTACATCACACCCTAACCCTAACCCAATACCTCCAGTAATAAAGGTAACTACATCACACCCTAACCCTAACCCAATACCTCCAGTAATAAAGGTGACTAACATCACACCCTAACCCAATACCTCCAGTAATAAAGGTGACTAACATCACACCCTAACCCAATACCTCCAGTAATAAAGGTGACTAACATCACACCCTAACCCAATACCTCCAGTAATAAAGGTGACTAACATCACACCCTAACCCAATACCTCCAGTAATAAAGGTGACTAACATCACACCCTAACCCTAACCCAATACCTCCAGTAATAAAGGTGACTAACATCACAGCCTAACCCAATACCTCCAGTAATAAAGGTGACTAACATCACACCCTAACCCAATACCTCCAGTAATAAAGGTAACTAACATAGGGTGATCCAGCTTGTAGTCAGGTCCACATCTGATTGGTCAGGCTACTGTAATGATGTAGTCAGGTCCACATCTGATTGGTCAGGCTACTGTAATGATGTAGTCAGGTCCACATCTGATTGGTCAGGCTACTGTAATGATGTAGTCAGGTCCACATCTGATTGGTCAGGCTACTGTAATGATGTAGTCAGGTCCACATCTGATTGGTCAGGCTACTGTAATGATTTAGTCAGGTCCACATCTGATTGGTCAGGCTACTGTATTGATGTAGTCAGGTCCACATCTGATTGGTCAGACTACTGTATTGATGTAGTCAGGTCCACATCTGATTGGTCAGGCTACTGTAATACGTTAGACCAGGGTTGGCATCCTATTCCGTATTTAGTGCACTACTTTAGACCAGGGTTGGCACCCTATTCCATTTTAGTGCACTATTTTTAACCAGGGCCCATCTGCTTGGTCACTTATAGAAGTGTGTCCCTACTGGTGGGTCATGGTCAGTTCCTCTTGGATAAAGGTTAGGGTTATGTGGTAGGGATAGTCTTCTCACACACAGTGGTTGTGTTTCTCTCTGTGAATCCCTAGCCTAGCCAAGCCTAGTCCCATGCAGAGTTCCTCAAGCTGGTTTCAAGCGCACAAAGCAGCAGGTGTTTATTGTAAAGGACCACAGGAGGAGGCAGGTATCTGGGTCCAGGGGCAGGCAGAAGGTCATACACAGGAGGAGGCAGGTAGCTGGGTCCAGGGGCAGGCAGAAGGTCATACACAGGAGGAGGCAGGTAGCTGGGTCCAGGGGCAGGCAGAAGGTCATACACAGGAGGAGGCAGGTAGCTGGGTCCAAGGGCAGGCAGAAGGTCATACACAGGAGGAGGCAGCTAGCTGGGTCCAGGGGCAGGCACAAGGTCATACACAGGAGGAGGCAGGTAGCTGGGTCCAGGGGCAGGTAGAACGTCATACACAGGAGGAGGCAGGTAGCTGGGTCCAGGGGCAGGCAGAAGGTCATACACAGGAGGAGGCAGGTAGCTGGGTCCAGGGGCAGGCAGAAGGTCATACACAGGAGGAGGCAGCTAGCTGGGTCCAGGGGCAGGCAGAAGGTCATACACAGGAGGAGGCAGGTAGCTGGGTCCAGGGGCAGGCAGAAGGTCATACACAGAGGGTCCAAAAAGGCAACAGTACAGGCAGGGAAAAGGCTAGTAACGTCCTCCGGGAGACCAGGCAATAGGTAGATAACAGGAAATCCGATAGGCTTAAAGTACATGCAGGGAATAGACAAAAGGCGTCGTTAGTGAGGCAGACCAAAAACTATCATACACAGGAGGATTAAATCATGGGGAAAACAGAGCTCCGAAAGACCTCACAGTGACGGGGTGCAAAGAACTGAACTAAATAGTGTGTGATAATGATATACAGGTGAGTGAACAGGTGATTAGAAATTAGGTGATTGGGATCTGCGTTCAGGGGATCTCGGTGTTTGAGGGTGTGAGTTGGAAGCAGACGTTACAAGATGTGTGTAGGAAAGACGTACACTCCTACATCTGAATCGGCCCCTATGTGCCCTGGCCTGTAGCGGTGCCTGTATGTGTCCTTCATCATCCTCTTCATACCGACTCTCCTTCCTGTGTCCTTCATCCTCTTCGTACCGACACTCCTTCCTGTGTCCTTCATCATCCTCTTCATCCCGACTCTCCTTCATGTGTCCTTCATCATCCTCTTCATCCCGACTCTCCTTCCTGTGTCCTTCATCATCCTCTTCCTCCCTGCTCTCCTTCCTGTGTCCTTCATCATCCTCTTCATGCCGACTCTACTTCCTGTGTCCTTCATCATCCTCTTCATGCCGACTCTCCTTCATGTGTCCTTCATCATCCTCTTCATGCCGACTCTCCTTCATGTGTCCTTCATCATCCTCTTCATGCCGACTCTACTTCCTGTGTCCTTCATCCTCTTCGTACCGACTCTACTTCCTGTGTCCTTCATCATCCTCTTCGTACCGACTCTACTTCCTGTGTCCTTCATCATCCTCTTCGTACCGACTCTCCTTCCTGTGTCCTTCATCATCCTCTTCGTACCGACTCTCCTTCCTGTGTCCTTCATCATCCTCTTCATCCCGACTCTCTTTCCTGTGTCCTTCATCATCCTCTTCATGCCGACTCTACTTCCTGTGTCCTTCATCATCCTCTTCGTACCGACTCTCCTTCCTGTGTCCTTCATCATCCTCTTCATACCTGCTCTCCTTCCTGTGTCCCCACAGTGCCACCTGCCCCACTGCTGCAGCAACTGGAGCCTCTCAACTGCACCTCCATCTTGGTTCGATGGCAGCCATCTCCAGGCTCCGTGGTCGTCCAGGGTTACCGGCTCTGTTACCATGAGGAGGGCCAACCAGAACAGCCCTCCATCCAGCTCCAGCCTGAGGACACAGAATACACCATCAGTGGCCTGGGTGAGTGATAGTTACAGTAGGTAAAGATTGGGTATAGGTATAGATTGGGTATAGGTATAGATTGGGTATAGGCGGGTCTAGATATAGATTGGGTATAGATTGGGTATAGGTGGGTATAGATATAGATTGGGTATAGGCGGGTATAGGTATGGATTTGGTACAAGTGGGTATAGATTGGGTACCAGTGGGTATAGATTGGGTACAAGCGGGTATAGGTATAGTTTGGGTATAGGTATAGATACCCAATCTATACCTATACCCAATCTATACTTATACCCGCCTATACCCAATCTATATCTATACCCACCTATACCTAATTATAGGTGGGTGTAAGTATAGATTGGGTATAGGTGGGTATAGATATAGATTGTATATAGACATAGATTGGGTATAGATATAGATTGGGTATAAGTAAGGATTGGGTATAGGTGGATGTAAGTATAGATTGGGTATAGGTGGCTATAGATATAGATTGGTATAGACATTGATTGGGCATAGGTGGGTATAGATATAGATTGGGTATAAACATAGATTGGGTATAGGTGGGTATAAGTATAGATTGGGTATAGGTAGGTATAGGTCAAATCAAATCAAATTTTATTTGTCACATACACATGGTTAGCAGATGTTAATGCGAGTGTAGCGAAATGCTTGTGCTTCTAGTTCTGACAATGCAGTAATAACCAACAAGTAATCTAACTAACAATTCCAAAACTACTGTCTTATACACACAAGTGTAAGGGGATAAAGAATATGTACATAAAGATATATGAATGAGTGATGGTACAGAGCAGCATAGGCAAGATACAGTAGATGATATCGAGTACAGTATATACATATGAGATGAGTATGTAAACAAAGTGGCATAGTTAAAGTGGCTAGTGATACATGTATTACATAAAGATGCAGTAGATGATATAGAGTACAGTATATACGTATACATATGAGATGAATAATGTAGGGTATGTAAACATTATATTAGGTAGCATTGTTTAAAGTGGCTAGTGATATATTTTACATCATTTCCCATCAATTCCCATTATTAAAGTGGCTGGAGTTGAGTCAGTGTCAGTGTGTTGGCAGCAGCCACTCAATGTTAGTGGTGGCTGTTTAACAGCCTGATGGCCTTGAGATAGAAGCTGTTTTTCAGTCTCTCGGTCCCAGCTTTGATGCACCTGTACTGACCTCGGTGGGTATAGATATAGATTGGGTATAGGTGGGTATAGATAGATTGGGTATAGGTGGGTATAGATATAGATTGGGTATAGGTGGGTGTAAGTATAGATTGAGTATAGGTGGGTATAGATATAGATTGGGTATAGGTGGGTATAGATATAGATTGGGTATAGGTGGGTATAGGTATAGATTGGGTATAGGTGGGTGTAAGTATAGATTGGGTATAGGTGGGTATAGATATAGATTGGGTATAGGTGGGTATAGAACTCCAGCTTGAGGACACAGAATGAAACATCAGTGGCCTGGGGAGTTTCTGGCTCCCTGTGTTGTTGTAAAACATCGGGGAGGGGCTTATTTTGTATATGCACTGACATCTTTTAATGTCTTCTTGCTCTTTCTCTCCGTCCGTGCCCATTCAGTACGGCCTGGCCCTTGTTTCCTAAACAGACCCCCTCTCCTCCCCAGCCCCCCTCTCCATCCCGATCCTGGTCCTGTTTGTGCTGTCTTACCAACTCTTTGTGGTCCTTGTCACTTCTGGCATCGCGATGACCGTATGAGTTGTGAAGACGGCACACACAGACCTGGGACCAGGCTACTCTAGTCACTGTCCAGTCCCCTCCCCAGTGTCTCTCCATTCCCTCTCCCAGCATTGTGTGAGCAGCAAAGCCTCCAAGGGAGTCAGAGGTCAGGGCCCAGAGGTCAGGGCCCAGAGGTTCTTCCCACCACCGTTTCCCATGGATCTCATCCTTGGCTTGCATACGTTATCCCTGGCTATTGTACTATAGCCACTGGGCCAGAGCCCCCCCCTCCCAACACCTTGACTAGCACCCGACCTCCAGCAGGATGGGGTGAGGTTACCACCACACCCCACGGCCCCCTGGGACTGGCCAGAGCTAGACGGACAAAGGACCTATGACCTATGGTCTTGAGACAGTGGACTTGGATTAGAGAATTGCACTGTCTGTCCCCTATTTCACAATGGCCTCTGTGATGTCCGAGGGTTGTGGGTTCGATTCCCACGGGGGACCAGTATGAAAATGTATGCACTCACTATTGTAGTGACTCTGGATCAGAGAGTCTGCCAAATGACTCACTACTGTAGTGACTCTGGATCAGAGAGTCTGTTAAATGACTCACTACTGTAGTGACTCTGGATCAGAGAGTCTGTTAAATGACTCACTACTGTAGTGACTCTGGATCAGAGAGTCTGTTAAATGACTCACTACTGTAGTGACTCTGGATCAGAGAGTCTGTTAAATGACTCACTACTGTAGTGACTCTGGATCAGAGAGTCTGTTAAATGACTCACTACTGTAGTGACTCTGGATCAGAGAGTCTGTTAAATGACTCACTACTGTAGTGACTCTGGATCAGAGAGTCTGCTAAATGACTCTGTTAAAGTACTGACTCTGGGTGGACTCACTACTAGTGATAAGAGAGTCTGTTAAATGACTCACTACTGTAGTGACTCTGGATAAGAGAGTCTGTTAAATGACTCACTACTGTAGTGGCTCTGGATCAGAGAGTCTGTTAAATGACTCACTACTGTAGTGACTCTGGATCAGAGAGTCTGTTAAATGACTCACTACTGTAGTGGAAGAGAGTCTGCTAAATGACTCACTACTGTAGTGACTCTGGATCAGAGAGTCTGCTAAATGACTCAGTACTGTGGTGGCTCTCTGGATCAGAGAGTCTGTTAAATGACTCACTACTGCAGTGGATCAGAGAGTCGGCTAAATGACTCACTACTGTAGTGGATCAGAGAGTCTGCTAAATGACTCACTACTGTAGTGGCTCTGAATAAGAGAGTATGTTAAATGACTCACTACTGTAAGTCTCTCTGGATAAGAGAGTCTGCTAAATGACTCACTACTGTAGTGGCTCTCTGGATCAGAGAGTCTGCTAAATGACTCACTACTGTAGTGGAACAGAGAGTCTGCTAAATGACTCACTACTGTAGTGGCTCTCTGGATCAGAGAGTCTGCTAAATGACTCACTACTGTAGTGACTCTGGATCAGAGAGTCTGCTAAATGACTCACTACTGTAGTGGATCAGAGAGTCTGCTAAATGACTCACTACTGTAGTGACTCTGGATCAGAGAGTCTGCTAAATGACTCACTACTGCAGTGGCTCTCTGGATAAGAGAGTCTGTTAAATGACTCACTACTGTAGTGGATCAGAGAGTCTGCTAAATGACTCACTACTGTAGTGACTCTGGATCAGAGAGTCTGCTAAATGACTCAGTACTGTGGTGGCTCTCTGGATAAGAGAGTATGTTAAATGACTCACTACTGTAAGTCTCTCTGGATAAGAGAGTCTGTTAAATGACTCACTACTGTAGTGGCTCTGGATCAGAGAGTCTGCTAAATGACTCACTACTGCAGTGACTCTGGATAAGAGAGTCTGTTAAATGACTCACTACTGTAGTGGCTCTGGATCAGAGAGTCTGCTAAATGACTCACTACTGCAGTGACTCTGGATAAGAGAGTCTGCTAAATGACTCACTACTGTAGTGACTCTGGATCAGAGAGTCTGCTAAATGACTCACTACTGTAGTGGCTCTGGATAAGAGAGTCTGCTAAATGACTCACTACTGTAAGTCTCTCTACCTGCCGCCCCCGTCAGATACATCAAATCAAATCAAATCAAATTTATTTATATAGCCCTTCGTACATCAGCTGATATCTCAAAGTGCTGTACAGAAACCCAGCCTAAAACCCCAAACAGCAAGCAATGCAGGTGTAGATGCACAGTGGTTAGGAAAAACTCCCTAGAAAGGCCAAAACCTAGGAAGAAACCTAGAGAGGAACCATAATACATAATATGATTAGAACTCAATCTAGGCTTTTTACAGTTAAAGGATTTATCTGGAAGTAAGTTAATAGATTTATCTAGAAGGAAGAGTATAGATTTATCTAGAAGGAAGTGTATAGATTTATCTAGAAGGAAGTGTATAGATGTATCTAGAAGGAAGTTTGTAGATTTATTTAGAAGCAAGTGTATAGATTTATCTAGAAGGATGTTAATAGATTTATCTAGAAGGAAGTTTATAGATTTATCTAGGACGTTTATAGATTTATCTAGACGGAAGTTTATAGATTTATCTAGAAGGAAGTTTATAGATTTATCTAGAAGGACGTTTATAGATTTATCTAGAAGGACGTTTATAGATTTATCTAGAAGGACGTTTATAGATTTATCTAGAAGGAAGTTTATAGATTTATCTAGAAGGAAGTTTATAGATTTATCTAGAAGGACGTTTATAGATTTATCTAGAAGGACGTTTATAGATTTATCTAGAAGGAAGTTTATAGATTTATCTAGGACGTTTATAGATTTATCTAGAAGGAAGTTTATAGATTTATCTAGAAGGAAGTTTAGAGATTTATCTAGGACGTTTATAGATTTATCTAGAAGGAAGTTTATAGATTTATCTTGAAGGAGGTTTATACATTTATCTAGGACGTTTATAGATTTATCTAGAAGGAAGTTTATAGATTTATCTTGAAGGAGGTTTATACATTTATCTAGGACGTTTATAGATTTATCTAGGATGTTTATAGATTTATCTTGAAGGAAGTTTATAGATTTATCTAGGATGTTTATAGATGTATCGAGAAGGACGTTTATAGATTCATCTAGAAGGAAGTTTATAGATTTATCTAGAAGGAAGTTTATAGATTTATCTAGAAGGAAGTTTATAGATGTATCTAGAAGGACGTTTATAGATTTACCTAGAAGGACGTTTATATATTTATCTAGAAGGACGTTTATAGATTCATCTAGAAGGAAGTTTATAGATTAATCTAGAAGGAAGTTTATAGATTAATCTAGAAGGAAGTTTATAGATTCATCTAGAAGGAAGTTTATAGATTCATCTAGAAGGAAGTTTATAGATTCATCTAGAAGGAAGTTAGCCTATATGTTGAAGGGTAAGATAGTGGCAGTAGGGTGGACAATCCTTTCTATATATGCCTCCAAATTGAAGGTTAAAGGACAGGGGCTGTCCAGTCAGTGCACCCTCTCGATACACTGAGTGTACAAAACATTAGGAACACCTTCTTAATATTGAGTCGTTCTGCCCCTGAACAGGCAGTTAACCCACTGTTCCTAAAGGCCGTCATTGAAAATAAGAATTTGTTCTTAACTAACTTCCCTAGTTAAATAAAGGTAAAAAAGAAAAAATGTCTCAGGACTAAAAAATCCTACTTTAACCTGTCTCGTCCCCTTCACCTACACTGATTGAAGTGGATTTAACAAGTGACATCAATAAAGGGTCATAGCTTTCACCTGTATTCACCTGGTCAGTCTATGTCATGGAGAGAGCAGGTGTTCTTCATGTGTTGTACCCTCAGTGAATATGTGTCCAAATTGAAAGGGTAATTTGAGTGGACAAACCTTTCTGTGGTAAATATTATATCTGTCTAAGGTGGAGGGTAGATAGAAGGCTGGAGGGGCGGCCAGGTGGAGGGTAGATAGAAGGCTGGAGGGGCGGCCAGGTGGAGGGTAGATAGAAGGCTGGAGGGGCGGCCAGGTGGAGGGTAGATAGAAGGCTGGAGGGGCGGCCTGGTGGAGGGTAGATAGAAGGCTGGAGGGGCGGCCAGGTGGAGGGTAGATAGAAGGCTGGAGGGGCGGCCAGGTGGAGGGTAGATAGAAGGCTGGAGGGGCGGCCAGGTGGAGGGTGGAGATAGAAGGCTGGAGGGGCGGCGGCCAGGTGGAGGGTAGATAGAAGGCTGGAGGGGCGGCCTGGTGGAGGGTAGATAGAAGGCTGGAGGGGGGCGGCCAGGTGGAGGGTAGATAGAAGGCTGGAGGGGCGGCCAGGTGGAGGGTAGATAGAAGGCTGGAGGGGCGGCCAGGTGGAGGGTAGATAGAAGGCTGGAGGGGCGGCCAGGTGGAGGGTAGATAGAAGGCTGGAGGGGCGGCCAGGTGGAGGGTAGATAGAAGGCTGGAGGGGCGGCCAGGTGGAGGGTAGATAGAAGGCTGGAGGGGCGGCCAGGTGGAGGGTAGATAGAAGGCTGGAGGGGCGGCCTGGTGGAGGGTAGATAGAAGGCTGGAGGGGTGGTCAGATGGAACAGAAGGTCCCGACAAGGGGAAACAAAGGGGGCTCCTCCCCTCCTCTACTCAATTCAATTCAAGGGGCTTTATTGGCATGGGAAACATATGTTAACATTGCCAAAGCAAGTGAGGTAGATAATATACAAAAGTGAAATAAACAATAATAATGAACAGTAAACATTACACATACAGAAGTTCCAAAAGAATAAAGACATGTCAAATGTCATAGAATGGTCTACTCTCTCCTCTCCCACAGTCCTGAAGCCCAGATTCCTTCTGTTCTATCTTGGCCTGACCCCTGACCCTAGTCAACCCCCCCCCCACCCCCTTGTCCCAGGGGCCTTGGGTCCTAGCAGCTGAATGCTGCCTCTGGCCCCCGCACCCCAGCCCCTAGCCCCAGGACTCCCACCAAGCCTCCTGGTCTCATCCCCCCATCACCACAACAACAGGCCTGGACACACACACACCACCCCTCCCCTTTCCACTGGTCAATACCCAGAACCTAACCTTTCACACCAAGATATAAAACTAATCATTAACGGTCCCCTAAAATACATCATGATTTAGGAGATGGTTAGCGTGTGGTGCGTTTTCAAGGGAAAGACACTGAATTGAATTGCACAATTTTTAAAGAGCGATTGGCCCTAAAAAATCAACTTCTCATTTTATAAACGGCTGATGTGGCATCTGCATTATGAGTCAGAAACATTGATTCTAGTGTCAAAATCGACTATAAAATGTAAATAGAATCATTTGGGACATAAAGTATCTAGCAAGCGGAAAAGTAGGTGCCAGGCGCACCAGTTTGTGTCAAGAACTGCAACGCTGCTGGGTTTTTCACGCTCAACAGTTTCCTTTTGTGTATCAAGACTGGTCTACCACCCAAAGGACATGCAGACAACTTGACACAACTGTGGGAAGCATTGGAGTCAACATGGGGCCAGCATCCCTGTGGAACGCTTTGGACACCTTGTAGAGTCCACATGAGCCAGCATCCCTGTGGAACGCTTTGGACACCTTGTAGAGTCCACATGGGCCAGCATCCCTGTGGAACGCTTTCGACAGCTTGTAGAGTCAACATGGGCCAGCATCCATGTGGAACGCTTTCGACACCTTGTAGAGTCAACATGGGTCAGCATCCCTGTGGAACGCTTTCAACACCTTGTAGAGTCAACATGGGCCAGCATCCCTGTGGAACGCTTTGGACACCTTGTAGAGTCAACATGGGCCAGCATCCCTGTGGAACGCTTTGGACACCTTGTAGAGTCAACATGGGCCAGCATCCCTGTGGAACGCTTTCAACACCTTGTAGAGTCCACATGGGCCAGCATCCCTGTGGAACGCTTTCAACACCTTGTAGAGTCAACATGGGCCAGCATCCCTGTGGAACGCTTTCGACACCTTGTAGAGTCAACATGGGCCAGCATCCCTGTGGAACGCTTTCAACACCTTGTAGAATCCACATGGGGCCAGCATCCCTGTGGAACGCGTTTTCAACACCTTGTAGAGTCCACATGGGGCCAGCATCCCTGTGGAACGCGTTTTCAACACCTTGTAGAGTCAACATGGGCCAGTATCCCTGTGGAACGTTTTCAACACCTTGTAGAGTCAACATGGACCAGCATCCCTGTGGAACGCGTTTTCAACACCTTGTAGAGTCAACATGGGCCAGTATCCCTGTGGAACGCGTTTTCAACACCTTGTAGAGTCAACATGGGCCAGCATCCCTGTGGAACGCGTTTTCAACACCTTGTAGAGTCCACATGGGCCAGCATCCCTGTGGAACGCTTTTGACACCTTGTAGAGTCAACATGGGCCAGCATCCCTGTGGAACGCTTTCGACACCTTGTAGAGTCAACATGGGCCAGCATCCCTGTGGAACGCTTTGGACACCTTGTAGAGTCAACATGGGCCAGCATCCCTGTGGAACGCTTTCAACACCTTGTAGAGTCCACATGGGCCAGCATCCCTGTGGAACGCTTTCAACACCTTGTAGAGTCAACATGGGCCATCATCCCTGTGGAACGCTTTTGACACCTTGTAGAGTCAACATGGGCCAGCATCCCTGTGGAACGCTTTCAACACCTTGTAGAATCCACATGGGGCCAGCATCCCTGTGGAACGCTTTCGACACCTTGTAGAGTCAACATGGGCCAGCATCCCTGTGGAACGCTTTTTCAACACCTTGTAGAGTCAACATGGACCAGCATCCCTGTGGAACGCTTTCAACACCTTGTAGAATCCACATGGGGCCAGCATCCCTGTGGAACGCTTTCGACACCTTGTAGAGTCAACATGGGCCAGCATCCCTGTGGAACGCTTTGGACACCTTGTAGAGTCAACATGGACCAGCATCCCTGTGGGACGCTTTCAACACCTTGTAGAGTCAACATGGACCAGCATCCCTGTGGAACGCTTTCAACACCTTGTAGAGTCAACATGGACCAGCATCCCTGTGGAACGCTTTCAACACCTTGTAGAGTCAACATGGGCCAGCATCCCTGTGGAACGCTTTCGACACCTTGTAGAGTCAACATGGGTCAGCATCCCTGTGGAACGCTTTCAACACCTTGTAGAGTCAACATGGGTCAGCATCCCTGTGGAACGCTTTCAACACCTTGTAGAGTCAACATGGACCAGCATCCCTGTGGAACGCGTTTTCAACACCTTGTAGAGTCAACATGGACCAGCATCCCTGTGGAACGCGTTTTCAACACCTTGTAGAGTCAACATGGACCAGCATCCCTGTGGAACGCGTTTTCAACACCTTGTAGAGTCAACATGGACCAGCATCCCTGTGGAACGCTTTTCAACACCTTGTAGAGTCAACATGGACCAGCATCCCTGTGGAACGCGTTTTCAACACCTTGTAGAGTCAACATGGGCCAGCATCCCTGTGGAACGTTTTCAACACCTTGTAGAGTCAACATGGACCAGCATCCCTGTGGAACGCTTTCAACACCTTGTAGAGTCAACATGGACCAGCATCCCTGTGGAACGCTTTCAACACCTTGTAGAGTCAACATGGACCAGCATCCCTGTGGAACGCTTTCAACACCTTGTAGAGTCAACATGGGCCAGTATCCCTGTGGAACGCTTTCGACACCTTGTAGAGTCAACATGGGCCAGCATCCCTGTGGAATGCTTTCAACACCTTGTAGAGTCAACATGGACCAGCATCCCTGTGGAACGCTTTCAACACCTTGTAGAGTCAACATGGACCAGCATCCCTATGGAACGCGTTTTCAACACCTTGTAGAGTCAACATGGGCCAGCATCCCTGTGGAACGCGTTTTCAACACCTTGTAGAGTCAACATGGGCCAGCATCCCTGTGGAACGCGTTTTCAACACCTTGTAGAGTCCACATGGACCAGCATCCCTGTGGAACGCTTTCAACACCTTGTAGAGTCAACATGGACCAGCATCCCTGTGGAACGCTTTCAACACCTTGTAGAGTCAACATGGGCCAGCATCCCTGTGGAACGCTTTCAACACCTTGTAGAGTCAACATGGGCCAGCATCCCTGTGGAACGCTTTCAACACCTTGTAGAGTCAACATGGACCAGCATTCCTGTGGAACGCTTTGGACACCTTGTAGAGTCCACATGGACCAGCATCCCTGTGGAACGCTTTCAACACCTTGTAGAGTCAACATGGGCCAGCATCCCTGTGGAACGCTTTCAACACCTTGTAGAGTCAACATGGGCCAGCATCCCTGTGGAACGCTTTCAACACCTTGTAGAGTCAACATGGACCAGCATTCCTGTGGAACGCTTTGGACACCTTGTAGAGTCCACATGGACCAGCATCCCTGTGGAACGCGTTTTCAACACCTTGTAGAGTCAACATGGACCAGCATCCCTGTGGAACGCGTTTTCAACACCTTGTAGAGTCAACATGGACCAGCATCCCTGTGGAACGCTTTCAACACCTTGTAGAGTCAACATGGACCAGCATCCCTGTGGAACGCGTTTTCAACACCTTGTAGAGTCAACATGGGCCAGCATCCCTGTGGAACGCGTTTTCAACACCTTGTAGAGTCAACATGGACCAGCATCCCTGTGGAACGCTTTCAACACCTTGTAGAGTCAACATGGACCAGCATCCCTGTGGAACGCTTTCAACACCTTGTAGAGTCAACATGGACCAGCATCCCTGTGGAACGCTTTCAACACCTTGTAGAGTCAACATGGGCCAGTATCCCTGTGGAACGCTTTCAACACCTTGTAGAGTCAACATGGACCAGCATCCCTGTGGAACGCTTTCAACACCTTGTAGAGTCAACATGGACCAGCATCCCTGTGGAACGCTTTCAACACCTTGTAGAGTCAACATGGACCAGCATCCCTGTGGAACGCTTTCAACACCTTGTAGAGTCAACATGGGCCAGTATCCCTGTGGAACGCTTTCAACACCTTGTAGAGTCAACATGGACCAGCATCCCTGTGGAACGCTTTCAACACCTTGTAGAGTCAACATGGACCAGCATCCCTGTGGAACGCTTTCAACACCTTGTAGAGTCAACATGGACCAGCATCCCTGTGGAACGCTTTCAACACCTTGTAGAGTCAACATGGGCCAGTATCCCTGTGGAACGCTTTCGACACCTTGTAGAGTCAACATGGGCCAGCATCCCTGTGGAACGCTTTCAACACCTTGTAGAGTCCACATGGACCAGCATCCCTGTGGAACGCTTTCAACACCTTGTAGAGTCAACATGGACCAGCATCCCTGTGGAACGCGTTTTCAACACCTTGTAGAGTCAACATGGGCCAGCATCCCTGTGGAACGCGTTTTCAACACCTTGTAGAGTCAACATGGGCCAGCATCCCTGTGGAACGCGTTTTCAACACCTTGTAGAGTCCACATGGACCAGCATCCCTGTGGAACGCTTTCAACACCTTGTAGAGTCAACATGGGCCAGCATCCCTGTGGAACGCTTTCAACACCTTGTAGAGTCAACATGGGCCAGCATCCCTGTGGAACGCTTTCAACACCTTGTAGAGTCAACATGGGCCAGCATCCCTGTGGAACGCTTTGGACACCTTGTAGAGTCCACATGGACCAGCATCCCTGTGGAACGCGTTTTCAACACCTTGTAGAGTCCACATGGACCAGCATCCCTGTGGAACGCGTTTTCAACACCTTGTAGAGTCAACATGGACCAGCATCCCTGTGGAACGCGTTTTCAACACCTTGTAGAGTCAACATGGACCAGCATCCCTGTGGAACGCTTTCAACACCTTGTAGAGTCAACATGGGCCAGCATCCCTGTGGAACGCTTTCAACACCTTGTAGAGTCCAACACCTCGACGAATTGAGGCTGTTCTGAGGGCAAAAAGGGGGGAGACACTGAACTCTGTGTGAGTAGGGAACGGTCAGCTAAGACCAAGAGGTCGTCTACCCTCCAGCTCTTAGGGGCTAGTACTTTAACTGAAAAAAGCAAACTTTTGTTAACTTTTCATTTATTTATTCTTATTTCTTATGTTTTGACTGATAATGGCCATTTCAGATGTGTCTTTTGTTTGCACTGATGTTTTTAACTCGAATGTGGGTCAGTTGACAATAGACAGAAAATACAATATATATTTCCACAGAAATGATTTATTAATCTACCATTTGTTGTTTTCCAGACCCAAGGAGGAAATACCATGTGAAACTGTTGGCATTAAGCCTTGTAGGAGATGGTTACCAGGCCGACCAGACTCTCAGCACCCCAGGATGTGTGTGTAAGTAAACAGACAAATCAGATACATCTGCTTCAGCTTCTGTTCATCCTGAATTCTACGTGGGCCTCTAACACATCTCCCACTACCATAAAAATACTCATTCGACATCTGAAGCAATCGCACACATTTTGTACAGGAAATGTTATTTTGTTTTTATGACAAATTGTTTGTTTTCCATCTGTGTGTGGCTGCGTGTTGTAGCTGTACGAGATCACCCGGTGGTCTCCCCTCCAGCCCGGTGGCCTCCCCTCCAGCCCGGTGGCCTCCCCTCCAGCCCGGTGGCCTCCCCTCCAGCCCCGGACCATGTGAGTGCGGTGGCCAACAGCTCGTCGACGGTGTACCTGCGTTGGAGCCGTCCTGCCTTCGCCTCTAGGAAGGCTGTCAGCTACACAGCTCGCTGCACACCTGTGGGCCTGATGAACGCATCAGCCATACGCTACATACAGACGTGAGTTCATGACCAATGTTCTGCAACAGAACTGCTCGTGATCTACAACATACTTATGATTATCAATAAGAAAAGAGGACCAAGGCACACTTCATATAATTAATACATATAATAATTAATAACTGTAACAAATAATCATTCATAATTACAAGAATTAATAATTATAATAATTAATAATTGTAACACATAATCATTCATAATTACAATAATTAATAATTATAATAATTAATAATTGTAACAAATAATCATTCATAATTACAATAATGAATCATTATAATAATTAATAATTATAATAACTAATAATTGTTTTAATTAATAATTTAAATAATGAATCAATAATAATTATATTAATTGATTAATTATACTAATTAATAGTGAATAATTAATTATATGAAGAGTGCCTTGGTCCTCCTTCCTTTTTGATGACCAATTCACCCCTTTTACCAAAGAGCCCCTTCTGTCCACCCAAACGTACAACTGTTTACCTTAGTAACACTCCCTCCCTCCTCTTTCTACAAGAGACTTCTGATGTTTATACCTGTATCCTGGAGTCTGTTGAGGAAGAAGGATACTTTACTGCTATATCAATACTAAGATTATTATACTGAACAAAAATATGAATGCAACAATTTTATTGATTATACTGAGTTACAGTTCACATGCGGAAATCTGTCCATTGAAATCAATTCATTCGGCCCTCATCTATGGATTTCACATGACTGGGAATACAGATATGCATCAGTTGGTCACAGATACCTTTAAAATAAACGGGGCTCAGGATCTCGTCACGGTAGTTTTGTGCATTCCAAATTGCCATCGATAAAATGCAATTGTGTTCGTTGTCCATAGCTTATTGCCTGCTCATACCATAACCCCACCACCACCATGGGGCACTCTGTTCACAACCCTCCCACAGCAACCATGGGGCTCTCTGTTCACAATGTTGACATCAGCAAACACCATAACCCCACCTCCACCATGGGGCTCTCTGTTCACAATGTTGACATCAGCAAACACCATAACCCCACCTCCACCATGGTGCTCTCTGTTCACAACGCTGACGTCAGCAAACACCATAACCCCACCTCCACCATGGGGCACTCTGTTCACAACCCCCCCACCACCACCATGGGGAACTCTGTTCACAACGTTGACATCAGCAAACACCATACCATAACCCCACCACCACCATGGGGCACTCTGTTCACAACCCCCCCACCGCCACCATGGGGCTCTCTGTTCACAACGTTGACATCAGCAAACACCATAACCCCACCTCCACCATGGGGCTCTCTGTTCACAACGCTGACATCCGCAAACCGCTCGCCCACTTGACGCCAAACACGTGGTCTACAGTTGGGAGGCCTTTTGGACGTACTGTCAAATTCTCTAAAATTATGTTGGAGGTGGCATATGGTAGAGAAATTAACATTCAATTCTCTGGCAACAGCTCTGGTGGACATTCCTGCTGTCAGCATGCCAATTGCACGCTTCCTCAAAACTTGAGACATCTGTGGCATTGTGTTGTGTGACAAAACTGCACATTTTAGAGTGGCCTTTTATTGTCGTCGTCCCCCCCAGCACAAGGTGCACCTGTGTAATGATCATGCTGTTTTATCAGCTTCTTGATTTGCCACACCTGTCAGGTGGATGAATTATCTTGGCAAAGTAGAAATGCTCACCAACAAGGATGTAAACACATTGGTACACATCATTTTAAAGAAATAAGCGTTTTGTGAGTATGGAACATTTCTGGGGGTCTTTTATTTCAGCTCATGAAACCTGGGACCAACACTTTATATGTTGTATTTATATTTTTGTTCAGTGTATATTTAACTTTCTTACAGTGACTTTACTACTATGTTATTGTCCATTTACATTGTCATTCTTCCGATCATGGAAATTTTATTTCTTTATTTTTTTACAGAACGACAGATTTTGTACCTTGTCAGCTCGGGGATTTGAACTTGCAACCTTTCGGTTACTAGTCCAACGCTCTAACCACTAGGCTACACTGCCGCCCCACTAGGCTACACTACTGCATGTAGTGATTTAGTTTTACACTTTACGTCTCTTCTGACAAGAGACTGAAGCTCAACATTGTTATGAACACGGAGTGTGTGTTTTTTTTTTATCAAACCCTGTCACGATTGTTAATATTTATTCTGGGATGTCTGTTTGTCCTCGTCAGTGCCAACCAGAGTGTGCTGATACAGAGCCTGGACTCCAACACTCGCGCTATGAGTTAGTGGTACCAGCGTAAACAAACCTCCACTCTACCAGCAGATAAACAAACCTCTTATTGTCGAGCGTGGTTGTCCAACTACCAGCAGGCTAGTTAGCAGGTAAACAAACCTCTTATTGTGGTAAACAAACCTCTTATTGTCAACTGGCTAGTCCCTGGACGTGGATTTGTCTTTGGACTTGTCTTTGGCTAGTCCCTGGACGTGGTTGTCTTTCAGTAAACAAACCTCTTATTGTCAACTGGCTAGTCCCTGGAGCGTGGTTGTCTTTCAGAGGACTCAGGTAAACAAACCTCCACTGGCTAGTCCCTGGAGCGTGGTTGTCAGAGGACTCTACCAGCAGGTAAACAAACCTCTTATTGTCAACTGGCAACTGGCTCAGAGGACTCTACCAGCAGGTAAACCTTATTGTCAACTGGAGTCCCTGGAGCGTGTTGTTGTCTGGCTTTCAGAGGACTCTACCAGCAGGTAAACAAACCTCTTATTGTCAACTGGCTAGTCCCTGGAGCGTGGTTGTCCTTCAGAGGACTCTACCAGCAGGTAAACAAACCTCTTATTGTCAACTGGCTAGTTAGCGTGGTTGTCCTTCAGAGGACTCTTAAACAAAGTCAACTGGCTACGTGGTTGTCTTCAGAGGACCAGCAACTGGCTAGTCCCTGGAGCGTGGTTGTCTTCAGAGGACTCTACCAGCAGGTAAACAAACCTCTTATTGTCACTGGCTAGTCCCTGGTGCGTGGTTGTCCTTCAGAGGACTCTACCAGCAGGTAAACAAACCTCTTATTGTCAACTGGCTAGTCCCTGGAGCGTGGTTGTCCTTCAGAGGACTCTACCAGCAGGTAAACAAACCTCTTATTGTCAACTCTGTAAACAAACCTCTTATTGTCAACTGGCTAGTCCCTGGAGCGTGGTTGTCTTATTGTCAGAGGACTTTCTACCAGTCTTAGGTCAACTGGCTAACTTTCAGAGGACTCTACCAGCAGGTAAACAAACTCTTATTGTTAGCGTGGTTGTCTTTCAGGACTCTACCAGCAGGTAAACAAACGTCTTATTGTCAACTGGCTAGTCCCTGGAGCCTTTGGACTCTACCAGCGTAAACAAACCTCTTATTGTCAACTGGCTAGTCCCTGGGCGTGGTTCCAGCAGGTAAACAAACCTCTTATTGTCGGTTCTCTGCTGGCTAGTCCCCGTGGTTGTCTTTCAGAGGACTCTACCAGCAGGTAAACAAACCTCTTATTGTCAACTGGCTAGTCCCTGGAGCGTGGTTGTCCTTCAGAGGACTCTACCAACAAGTAAACAAACCTCTTATTGTCTTCTGCCGTATCGTGTCACGTTTCCCAAGGATAACAAGGATAAAGAGTCCTTCGTGATCTATACCTTATGAAGGAGTCTATTTAACTCTTTAAGTGACATCAGCAGCTTCCTTCCCAGCCAACTCTGAGATGTTCCCGGGCCGGTTCTCTGCCCTGCACCTTGAGACTGATACCCCATGTATATAGACAGAACACATTGAACACCAGGCACCTCATATTCTGTGTATATACGGTTGTTGACTCACTGTTTATGTATATACTGTATTCTCAACATAGCTCATCCTAATATACCTACTACTGTACATACCATTTTCTTCCAAGTGATCTACTGTCTGAACACAACAGGTATTTATATTGTGTATTCAGACACCGTTCACACTGATTTATCTACTCTGGGTTGTTGGACTCATTCTGACATTTTTTTTGTTTTGTATTTTGATTATTTCTGTATTTGTATTGTATTTGGTAGACATTCTACAGGCGCTGTTTGAGCTAGTAACATAAGCATGACGCTGCACCTGCTATATAACCTGACGATTTTTTTTGTACGCGACCAATAAACTTTTTAAAATGTTATTTTATTTGAGATGGGCGAGAACCAGCGAACCCTTGTGCACACAATAACATTCAGCCAACTGTACTAGATGACGTACCGAGATACATTTAAGCTTAAGAGACTCAAATTACTCTTTTCTGTTCGTCAGCGCCCAGCCACCCTCCTGAAGGTGTGAGGGTGAGTCTGATTGAGGACGGCACAGCCCTGGTTTCCTGGAGAGAACCAGAGGAAAACAACCTGGCAGTGACGCACTACACCATCCTGTACGCCTCACAGAGGGCCCGGCTGGTCGGATACTGGCAGACACTGCAGAGGGAGGGTGAGTGGAACAGCTAGATACTGGCAGACATTGCAGAGGGAGGGTGAGTGGAACAGCTAGATACTGGCAGACACTGCAGAGGGAGGGTGAGTGGAACAGCTAGATACCGGAATATACTACAGAGGGAGGGTGAGTGGAACAGCTAGATACCAGAATATACTACAGAGGGAATGTGAGTGGAACAGCCAGATACTGCAGAGGGGGATGCGTGCAACAGCTAGATAATGGCAGATACTGCAGAGGGAGGATGAATGTGATGGTTAGACAGCCAGATACTGCAGAGGGAGGGTGCGTGGAACAGCTAGATACTGGCAGATACTGCAGAGGGAGGATGAGTGATATGGTTAGACAGCCAGATATCACAGAGGAATTGTAAACACAGGTGGGCCTTTTGGAAGGGGAGGGTCTGGAGACAGGCTTGGGCAGAAGCTTTGAGAGCAGAGTGTTGTAGCTACAGTTGGAGTCCGTTGAGTGCAGATTTAAACCTTTCTGACGTATCTGACCAGTGTGCATCCAAGATTTGTGTCTGGGGTTTTGGGAATGGCTGTGTTATGATGCATTCTAACTCCAGTCCGCTCTAAAACCTGTCCGCTGTCCCTACAGGAAGTAACACCATGGCCCTGCTGGAGCGTCTGGAGCCTGGTAACATCTACCTGGTGAAGATCTCTGCCTCCAACCAGGTGGGAGACGGGCCCTTCTCTACTACTGTGGAGCTGGCCCTGGGGCCTGGGTCTAGACACCGAGGAAGAGCCCCAGGCACTCAGGCAGTGGCTCCTCCTCAGACACCGCAGGTTAGTTATGTCGCAGTGTTGTTGGACTGGAGAGTGTTGTCGCAGTGTTGTTGGACTGGAGAGTGTTGTCAGTGTTGTTGGACAGTGTTTCGCAGTGTTGTTAGACTGGAGAGTGTTGTCGCAGTGTTGTTGGACTGGAGAGTGTTGTTGGACTGGAGAGTGTTGTTGTAGTGTTGTTGGACTGGAGAGTGTTGTTGGACTGGAGAGTGTTGTCGCAGTGTTGTTGGACTGGAGAGTGTTGTTGGACTGGAGAGTGTTGTCGTAGTGTTGTTGGACTGGAGAGTGTTGTTGGACTGGAGAGTGTTGTTGGACTGGAGAGTGTTGTCGCAGTGTTGTTGGACTGGAGAGTGTTGTTGGACTGGAGAGTGTTGTCGCAGTGTTGTTGGACTGGAGAGTGTTGTCGTAGTGTTGTTGGACTGGAGAGTGTTGTCGTAGTGTTGTTGGACTGGAGAGTGTTGTTGGACTGGAGAGTGTTGTCGCAGTGTTGTTGGACTGGAGAGTGTTGTCGCAGTGTTGTTGGACTGGGAGTGTTGTCGCAGTGTTGTTGGACTGGAGAGTGTTGTCGTAGTGTTGTTAGACTGGACAGTGTTGTTGCAGTGTTGTTAGACTGGAGAGTGTTGTCGCAGTGTTGTTGGACTGGAGAGTGTTGTCGTAGTGTTGTTGGACTGGAGAGTGTTGGCAGTGTTGTTGGACAGTGTTGTCGCAGTGTTGTTGGACTGGAGAGTGTTGTCAGTGTTGTTGGACTGGAGAGTGTTGTCGCAGTGTTGTTAGACTGGAGAGTGTTGTTGGACTGGAGAGTGTTGTCGTAGTGTTGTTGGACTGGAGAGAGTGTTGTTGGACTGGAGAGTGTTGTCGCAGTGTTGTTGGACTGGAGAGTGTTGTTGGACTGGAGAGTGTTGTTGTAGTGTTGTTGGACTGGAGAGTGTTGTTGTAGTGTTGTTGGACAGTGTTGTTGGACTGGAGAGTGTTGTCGTAGTGTTGTTGGACTGGAGAGTGTTGTTGGACTGGAGAGTGTTGTCGTAGTGTTGTTGGACTGGAGAGTGTTGTGGACTGGAGAGTGTTGTTGGACTAGTGTTGTCGCAGTGTTGTTGGACTGGAGAGTGTTGTTGGACTGGAGAGTGTTGTCGCAGTGTTGTTAGTAGTGTTGTCGTAGTGTTGTTGGACTGGAGTGTTGTCGCAGTGTTGTTGGACTGGAGAGTGTTGTTGGACTGGAGAGTGTTGTCGCAGTGTTGTTGGACTGGAGAGTGTTGTCGTAGTGTTGTTGGACTGGAGAGTGTTGTCGTAGTGTTGTTGGACTGGAGAGTGTTGTTGCAGTGTTGTTAGACTAGTGTTGTCGTAGTGTTGTTGGACTGGAGAGTGTTGTCAGTGTTAGACTAGTGTTGTCGTAGTGTTGTTGGACTGGAGAGTGTTGTTGGACTGGAGAGTGTTGTCGCAGTGTTGTGGACTGGAGAGTGTTGTCGCAGTGTTGTTGGACTGGAGAGTGTTGTCGCAGTGTTGTTGGACTGGAGAGTGTTGTTCGTAGTGAGTGTTGTTGGACTGGAAAGTGTTGTCATAGTGTTGTTAGACTGGAGAGTGTTGTCGTAGTGTTGTTAGACTGGTGGTCAGTGTTGTTGGACTGGAGAGTGTATTGTAGTTAGTATTGTTGGACTGGAGAGTGTTGTAGTGTTGTTGGACAGTGTTGTAGTGTTGTTGGACTGGAGAGTGTTGTATGGAAAGTGTTGTCGTAGTGTTGTTGTACTAGTGTTGTCATAGTGTTGTTGGACTGGAGAGTGTTGTAGTTAGTATTGTCGTAGTGTTGTTGGACTGGAGAGTGCTGTAGTTAGTATTGTCGTAGTGTTGTTGGACTGGAGAGTGTTGTAGTAAGTATTGTGGCTAGTGGTCAGTGTTGTTGGACTGGAGAGTGTTGTCGTAGTGTTGTTGGACTGGAGAGTATTGTCGTTAGTATTGTCGTAGTGTTGTTGGACTGGAGAGTGTTGTCGTTTGTATTGTCGTTAGTATTGTTGGACTGGAGAGTGTTTTCGTTAGTATTGTCGTAGTGTTGTTGGACTGGAGAGTGTTGTAGTAAGTATTGTGGCTAGTGGTCAGTGTTGTTGGAGTGCAGAGTGTTGTAGTTAGTATTGTGGCTAGTGGTCAGTGTTGTTGGAGTGCAGAGTGTTGTAGTAAGTATTGTGGCTAGTGGTCAGTGTTGTTGACTTAGTAGTGTTGTTGGACTAGTAGTGTTGTGGCTGGACTGGAGAGTGGTCAGTGTTGTTGGACTGGAGAGTGTTGTTGTATTGTGGTAGTGTGTTGGACTGGAGAGTGTTGTCAGTGTTGTTGGACTGAGTCAGTGTTTGTAGTGTTGTTGGACTGGAGAGTGTTGTCGTAGTGTTGTTGGTCAGTGTTGTGCAAGTGTTGTCTAGTGTGTTGGACAGTGTTGTTGGACTGGAGAGTACTTGTATTGTCTGGAGAGTGTTGTAGTGTTGTTTACGTTAGTATTGTATTGTGTAGTGTTGTTGGACTGGAGAGTGTTGTAGTAAGTATTGTGGCTAGTGGTCAGTGTTGTTGGACTGCAGAGTGTTGTAGTTCGTTAGTATTGTTGTAGTGTTGTTGGACTGGAGAGTGTTGTTTGTATTGTCGTTAGTAGTATCGTTGTCGTAGTGTTGTTGGACTGGAGAGTGTTGTAGTAAGTATTGTGGCTAGTGGTCAGTGTTGTTGGACTGGAGAGTATTGTAGTTAGTATTGTCGTAGTGTTGTTGGACTGCAGAGTGTTGTTAAGTATTGTGGCTAGTGGTCAGTGTTGTTGGAGTGCAGAGTGTTGTAGTAAGTATTGTGGCTAGTGGTCAGTGTTGTTTGTATTGAGTATTGTCAGAGTGTTGTAGTTAGTATTGTGGCTAGTGGTCAGTGTTGTTGGAGTGCAGAGTGTTGTAGTAAGTATTGTGGCTAGTGGTCAGTGTTGTTGGACTGCAGAGTGTTGTAGTAAGTATTGTGGCTAGTGGTCAGTGTTGTTGGACTGCAGAGTGTTGTAGTAAGTATTGTTGGCTAGTGGTCAGTGTTGTGTTGGACTGGAGAGTGTTGTTTAGTATTGTTCGTAGTGTTGTTGGACTGGAGAGTGTTGTAGTTAGTATTGTGGCTAGTGGTCAGTGTTGTTGGACTGCAGAGTGTTGTAGTTAGTATTGTGGCTAGTGGTCAGTGTTGTTGGAGTGACAGAGTGTTGTAGTTAGTATTGTGGCTAGTGGTCAGTGTTGTTGGACTGGAGAGTGTTGTCAGTAGTGTTGTATTGTGGACTAGTATTGTTGGACTAGTAAGTATTGTGGCTAGTGGTCAGTGTTGTTGGACTGCAGAGTGTTGTAGTAAGTATTGTGGCTAGTGGTCAGTGTTGTTGGACTGGAGAGTGTTGTAGTTAGTATTGTCGTAGTGTTGTTGGACTGGAGTGTTGTAGTAAGTATTGTGGCTAGTGGTCAGTGTTGTTGGACTACAGAGTGTTGTAGTAAGTATTGTGGCTAGTGGTCAGTGTTGTTGGACTGCAGAGACATTGGACCTGTCAAATCTTGGACTTTGAACATACTGCAGTTGGAGACAACAAACATAATATAGTCTCTTACTTTACCTGGTTGTAGGGCTATATACAGGGTATTATGGTACAGAGTCAATGTGGAGGCTATATACAGGATATTACGGTACAGAGTCAATGTGGAGGCTATATACAGGGATTACTGGTACAGAGTCAATGTGGAGGCTATATACAGGGTATTACGGTACAGAGTCAATGTGGAGGCTATATACAGGGTATTACAGTACAGAGTCAATGTGGAGGCTATATACAGGGTATTACGGTACAGAGTCAATGTGGAGGCTACATACAGGGTATTCCGGTACAGAGTCAATGTGGAGGCTATATACAGGGTATTACGGTACAGAGTCAATGTGGAGGCTATATACAGGGTATTACGGTACAGAGTCAATGTGGAGGCTATATACAGGGTATTACGGTACAGAGTCAATGTGGAGGCTATATACAGGGGTACTGGTACAGAGTCAATGTGGAGGCTATATACAGGGGGTACCGGTACAGAGTCAATGTGGAGGCTATATACAGGGTATTACGGTACAGAGTCAATGTGGAGGCTATATACAGGGTATTACGGTACAGAGTCAATGTGGATGCTATATACAGGGGGTACTGGTACAGAGTCAATGTGGAGGCTTTATACAGGGGGTACCGGTACAGAGTCAATGTGGAGGCTATATACAGGGTATTACGGTACAGAGTCAATGTGGAGGCTATATACAGGGGGTACCGGTACAGAGTCAATGTGGAGGCTATATACAGGGGGTACTGGTACAGAGTCAATGTGGAGGCTTTATACAGGGGGTACCGGTACAGAGTCAATGTGGAGACTATATACAGGGTGTTACGGTACAGAGTCAATGTGGAGGCTATATACAGGGGGTACCGGTACATAGTCAATATGCAGGCTATATACAGGGGGTACCGGTACAGAGTCAATGTGGAGGCTATATACAGGGGGTACCGGTACAGAGTCAATGTGCAGGCTATATACAGAGTATTACGCTACAGAGTCAATGTGCGGGGGCACCGGTGTCGAGGTAATATGTACTTGTAGGTAGAGTTATTAATTGATGTGATTACTCATTGTGTCTTCCAGTGTTCTCTGACGGCCTGTACCACACGGAGCAGAATTCCATGACCGGGATCATCGTGGGGGTCTGCATCGCTCTGGCCTGTATAGTGATGTGTACCATCATCCTCATCAGCAAAGGCAGATCCAGGTATTTACACAATGTCCATCTTAGTAAAAGTTGTCTGTTTCTTCTCTATCTTCTTCTTCTGTTTCTTCTTCTGTTTCTTCTGTATCTTCTTCTGTTTCTTCTGTTTCTTCTTCTTCTGTTTCTTCTCCTTCTGTTTCTTTTTCTTCTTTTTCTTCTTCTTTCTTCTTCTTCTTCTGTTTCTTCTTCTTCTTTCTTCTTCTTCTCTTTCTTCCCCTTCTGTTTCTTCTGTTTCTTCTTCTCCTTCTGTTTCTTCTGTTTCTTCTCCTTCTTCTGTTTCTTCTCCTTCTTCTGTTTCTTCTTCTTCTTCTTCTCCTTCTGTTTCTTCTTCTTCTCCTTCTGTTTCTTCTTCTTCTCCTTCTGTTTCTTCTTCTTCTCCTTCTGTTTCTTCTTCTTCTGTTTCTTCTTCTGTTTCTTCTCCTTCTCCTTCTTCTGTTTCTTCTTCTCCTGTTTCTTCTTCTTCTCCTTCTTGTTTCTTCTTCTTCTTATTTCTTCTTCTTCTTTTTCTTCTTCTTCTCTTTGTTCTCCTTCTGTTTCTTCTGTTTCTTCTTCTCCTTCTGATTCTTCTTCTGTTTCTTCTTCTTCTCCTTCTGTTTCTTCTCCTTCTGTTTCTTCTCCTTCTGTTTCTTCTTCTTCTCCTTCTGTTTCTTCTCCTTCTGTTTCTTCTCCTTCTGTTTCTTCTTCTCCTTCACAGACATTAGTCCATTTACTCATTCTAATGCTTCAGCCATTTTTGAAAGAACTCTCTTCAAATAGATTATTTCATATTGTCCCCTAACTTCTACTCTTTGCTCCAATAGGAAATCTTCCATCTGTAAGATCATGGACGTAGTGAACGGTGAGGGAACCCATGGTCCACATACTGGTTTGTCCCTGGCCAATGACCACCAGGCTGAGAACATAGAGGCCCTGATGCCCATGATGGCACCACACTTCATTGATGCCAAGGTGAGACATGACTCCACAGACACAGGCCATGAGTGTGTATGTATGTGACTGTATTTATGTCATATACTGTGCCTTCGGGAAAGTATTCAGACCCCTTTAGACTTTTTCCACATTTTGTTAGGTTACAGCGTTATTCTAAAATGGATGACATTTTATCAACCTCATCAACCTACAAACAATACCCCATAATGACAAAGACATTATTATTTTGGGGAATTTTTTGCAAATTTATTAAATCGGGTTCAAGTCCGGGCTCTGGTTGTGTCACTCGCAGACATTCAGAGACTTGTCCCGAAGCCACTCCTGTGTTGTCTTTTGGCTGTGTGCTTAGGGTCGTTGTCCTGTTGGAAGGTGAACCTTCGCCCCAGTCTGAGGTCCTGAGCGCTCTGGAGCAGGTTTTCATCAATGATCTCTCTGCACTTTGTTCTGTTCATCTTTCTCTCGATCCTGACTAGTCTCCCAGTCCCTGCCGCTGAAAAACATCCCCACAGCATGATGCTGCCACCACCATGCTTCACCATAGGGATGGTGCCAGGTTTCCTCCAGATGTGACGCTTGGCATTCAGGCCAAATAGTTCAATCTTGGTTTCAATTTTGTTTCTCCATGGTCTGAGAGCCCTTTAGGTGCCTTTTGGCAAACTCCAAGTGGTCTGTCATGTGCCTTTTACTGAGGAGTGGCTTCCATCTGGCCACTCTACCATAAAGGCCTGATTGGTGGAGGGCTGCAGAGATGGGAGAAACTTCCAGAAGGACAACCATCTCCACAGATGAACTCTGGGCCTCTATCAGAGTGACCATCGGGTTCTTGGTCAACTCCCTGACCAAGGCCCTTCTCCCCCGATTGATCAGTTTAGCCGGGCGGCCAGCTCTAGGAAGAGTCTTGGTGGTTCTAAACTTCTGCCATTTAAGAATGATGGTGGCTACTGTGTTCTTGGGGACCTTCAATGCTGCAGACATGTTTGGTACCCTTCATCAGATTTTTGCCTCGACACAATCCTGTCTCGGGGCTCTACGGACAATTCCTTTGACCTCATGGCTTGGTTCATGCTCTGACATGCACTGTCAACTGTGGGACCTTATATAGACAGGTGTGTGCCTTTCCAAATCATATCCAATCAATACAATTGACCACAGGTGGACTCCAATCAAGTTGTAGAAACATCTCAAGGATGATCAATGGAAACAGGATGCACCTGACCTCAGTTTCATGTCTCACAGCAGAAGGATCTGAATACTTATGTAAATCTGAAGAAAAAAAAATGGAAAAAGAATATTTTTTCCGCTTTGTCATTATGTGGTATTGTGTGCAGATTGCTGATGATTTTTTTTTAAATTGATTGAATCCAGTTTAGAATAAGGCTGTAACGTAACAAAATGTGGAAAAAGTCTAAAAGGGTCTGAATACTTTCTGAATGTACTCTACGCCTTTATCTGTCTCTGATCTGGTTCTCTCTCTGTGTTCAGGGTGGGACAAACCTGGTGATCACAGGAGCCAACCGCAGTGAGAGATGGCACTTTTTTAAGAGGGAGAGATACAATAGAAATACAAGCCAGGTCGGTCTTCAGACATGAACCAAATCATGTTGCTGCTATCAAAATACCAGTCTTCAACATGGAGTTTACAGTATTGACTATTGGTTATTTGTTATACAATGTTGTTATACAACAAATATCTCTCCTCTCCTTTATCTCTAGGCTGAGAACAGAGCATGTCTGTACGAGGCAGGGAAGACCGTTCTGTGTTACGAGGAGAAGGAAGGTGCGCCCCCCCTCCAGCCCTCCAGCCTGCATATCCTGTTCGGGCCACTAGGGGGCTTGGAGAGCTCCGGGGGTTTCAGTGAGGGAAACAGCTCTGGAACTACTGAGACCAGCGACGGAAGTCAGGAGACAGGAGACTCTGGTCACTACTCCAACGAAGAGATAAGCAATGAGATGAGCAACCCGTCCACCGCCACCTCAGGCCGTAACTCCAGGCCTCCGTCCTTCGGGTCGGAGTTGGATGACAGCCCAGAGAAGGAAGAAGAAGAAAAGCCTAGTTTTAAAGTGGAATCTGAGGTGACGCCACCAAGACCTCCCTACCGTCTCCATCATGGTCTCCACCAGCCTGGTCATGACACTGTCCAGCATCCCTGTTCCCTCTCGGCTGAGGAAGCTGTTTATCCTGCCCAGGCCACCGTCCAGCATCCCTGTTCCCTCTCGGCTGAGGAAGCTGTTTATCCTGCCCAGGCCACCGTCCAGCATCCCTGTTCCCTCTCGGCTGAGGAAGCTGTTTATCCTGCCCAGGCCACCGTCCAGTCAACAGGCTCGTCCTGGTGATAGGTTACCCAACCTGAATGTGGCTTATTTTCAGTTGAAGCAGCCCACCTTTCTCGCTTCTTTGCCTCCTGAAATAGGTCCTTGGGCGAGGAACATACAGTTACATAGAGGGATCAGGAAGTTGAAGCTTTAAGGAGGAAATGGGCTTTTGCTTCAGGTCTACCTCAAGATATTTGTAATGAATGTTGTTGTTTTCCTGTTTCATTTTGATCTTATTTTCAGTCTGTCTGGTTTTTCGTCTTTGTGTCAGGTCTTTAGGGATGATTTCTTAGACACTAACCTCAGCGGGGGTCGGCGACAACCGGATGCATCCGGTTTTCAGGGGAACTGGAAAGAGAGACTTCCGCTTTAGGACGTTAACAAGTCGACATCCCCATCTTAACTCCTCCTCCACGTTTACAGGATTGGTTGAACAGTGTAGAAGAGAACCTCCCCCCCCCTCTATTAGCACAACAAAGAAAGAAACTCCACACAGATGATGCTTTGTCATGAATCCATGAGAGGGATGCTATGGGATCCTGATAAGCATGTTTAGTGAAGATTGGACATTGGAAGGGGCTTTTCTTTATTTTATTTTTTTTACAAAACTAAGCTTAATCTTTGTCCGGGAAACCAGTCCTTAATGTCTGTTCTCAACCAAAGCTCACCCAACAATGAATGTTCAAAAGAATGTAAAAAAAAATATATTGTTTTATGATACATTCTATAATTAAGTAGATTGTTTTCTTCCATTGAAGCAGAGGGTTTGGTTGGTGACCCTCCTCACTGCTGATGGTCTACCTCAGTTACTCTGACTCTGTATATATAGTACTACCTCATTTATAACAGTATATTGTGCAAGTACCGTATTATACTACTACCTCATTTTAAGAGTATATTGTGCAGTATTATTTTCCCTAACTCAGGGTAATGAGGTTGAAAATATTTCACAGCCATGTCGTCTTACCTGCAGGAGTTATAGTTAAAGGCTGAATTTAGTTTGAAGATTTGTGAAAATTCCTTTTGGAATTATTTGATGGAATTATTTGTTTGTTTTTTTGTAAGGTTTGAAAAGCGTTTACATTTTAGATTTTTTAATGACGAGCCTCTTCAGTATAGTTCTAACATTGAAGTGCATTAGATACTGTACCACCAGTCTCTATTTGAGTAAGATCAAGTAACTAAAAATTAAACGTTGAACTGGCATTTGCAGTACGGCGTACCTTAAAAGCTTTAAAATGGCCTTATTACGTGGAAAAGGGCTTTGCAGATGATTGTAGATACAGAGAGCCAAAGAAAGAGTAGGAACACATGACATAACAGCCCTACAGTATTGTAAGTGTCCTCTGAATCATTTCGCTGCCGTGTCAATTATGTATATTTCTCGTTGAATTATCGAGTTAAATACAATTCTTATTGTACATTTTCAAGACACGTTTTTATATCTGGTTGAAAGCTTTAGTGCTCTGTCTTTCAGACGAGTGTCCTCCATTTGCCTTCTATGTACAGTAGATCATTGATGCTCAATGCAGCGTTGACACTGTGCTATTAGATGCCAAAGAGTTGTCTACTTCCTCAAATGGGGGGATTCAGATAGATGATAGATCAGATGGGAGGACTGATGCGTCCTCCAGATAGATAAGATGGGAGGACTGATGCGTCCTCCAGATAGATAAGATGGGAGGACTGATGCGTCCTCCAGATAGATAAGACGGGAGGACTGATGCGTCCTCCAGATAGATAAGATGGGAGGACTGATGCGTCCTCCAGATAGATAAGATGGGAGGACTGATGCGTCTTCCAGATATTACAGAATTTACTGAATTGAACTGGAATTAAGCCCAACACGGACAGCAGTTTGTCTCACACCAAAACAAAGAATCCAGTCAGTGTATTGACAGAGATAGTGGATGGATGAAGAAGCATTTTGCATTCATCAATCTGATATCACCTGCGGTCAACAATTCACATGAATACCATTTTTTTAAATGAATGTTGTATGATGGAGAAATGTATATTTGTATCCAGTATGTTTCTAGCCTGGTACCAGATTTGTTTGTGCTGTATAGCATGCCAGCCATGACGATGACCATAGGAGTTGGCTTCACAGATCAAACACATCTGGGAGCAGGCTGCTATTATATTACACATCCCAGTTTGACAATACCATAAGATTCTGACTATCAAATCAATAACCCCTATGTGTGAAGAGCAACGTAATCAAGTTTTATATCTTTGAAAAGCAAATAATCTTGACCAAAGAAGATGTTGTTTTAATAATTAGTTATTTGGTTTTACAACTTTTTTTTTTCACAACAGTATTTGCATAATGTGTTATAAGTTGCTAGGATTTTGATTAACTAGAAAATGCGTTTTTAAAGTCGAATCATTGTGATGCCAAGTTCTATTTTGTTTTGTGTGGCTTGAGAGGTCAAAGAGCGTTCAGTTGTCAGTTGGATCGTGTTCATGAGATTTCACCTGAAAGATGTTAAAAGTTTACTTTTGGGACTTTTTAAAACATTTTATGGTTTTGTTTATTTTAGGATAGTTTTATTTCGTGTTAAAGCATATTTTTCCTGAGGTCATGTCTACACTTGACACTTGCATGTGACTTCTACTATCGGAATACGAAGGTCGCATTGAAAAGACGGGTCGCTTTGTGGTCTGATTGTGTTCAGATCTGGTGACCACTTCAGGAGTTGGTCAGGGATGCACTGTGTGTGGATTTCTCCTCAGTCTGGACACAATCAGGCTACCGAAAGTGCATACAGTGGGCGATGTCATCAACACTCCTCTCATAAGTCTCCAGAAAGCTTGTTTTGAAATCGAGACGCGCCTTTTTCATTATAACGTTGGAGGACATACATTGTTAGTGTGTGTGAGGAACGTGTTTGCTAGCCTCAGAAATGCTAGCCAACAAGCTAATATTTAGAATAGCTATTTTGTTTAGTTTGGCTAGAGTTATGCAAACCCTTTTACAATCCCTTTAGTGTTGCTTGCTAGCTACAGAGGTTGGCTGGCTGGTTAGCTACAAAGGTTAGCTGGCTAGTTAGCTACAGTAGTTAGCTACAGTAGTTAGCTATTGCCATCAGTTGTTGTTGTGTTATTATCATATTTAGCCTATTCCACCGTTTGTAGAATGCACACTGGCATTTGAATATAGCGCAGGAAAAAGAGGAATCCGGACACAATGTGGACACGGAAGACACATTTATTTGTAGGTGACACTTTCGGAATTCCATGATCAGAATTCCATGATCAGAATACTAAAGCTGCGCGAACTGTCAAGTCTAGACACGGCCTTAGATGGATATAAGAAAAGACTGGGCTGGTATCCCCCCGTCTGTCTGTGTTCTCAGAGCCTGCGTCAGTGACAGGTTTTGTCGGCGAGGGGGGCTTGCTGCCTTTGCCGGACACCAATTTGAATGTGTCCTTGTATATCTACTATTTAACATGTGTTTTTGTTGTCATTTCCTGATTTTGTCATTCATGTTTACCATGTCATGTATTTCTTTCTCCCAAGTATTAAAGTAAAGTGTTTCTGTGTTACAAAACACATTCTTTTTATCCTCTCAAGATGGTCTCATCATTTGAATAAAAATGTTTCCTGAAAAAGGTTTTCCATTGATATGGATGTGATGAGGACATGACACCAAAATACACTATACAGTGTCAACAGATACAGGATTGGTTCGTATATATGTGGATCTAAGTCTGTCCAGCAAACCAAAAAGTGGTTCTGTGTGAAAATTGCATTCTGGGAACTTTTGCAGCAAATGTTTTCATAACTCAAAAAACTGTCTAGTCGTGCTGATGATTTATAGAATGTTTGTTTTAAACATTTACCTGTTGTTGCAAGAATATTTCTAGAAAATGTTGAATCTGTTCTTTGAAGGTTACCAGCATGTGTCATTAGGTTATTGGGAATATTGTGGGGACGTCACAAAAAGATATGTTCATGAAAACACCAACAACAAAACAACTCCAGTTGTGCTGACATTCAGATCATGTCTGTATCAGGGTGCAAAAAAAATACAAGAATGTTGACAGAACAGAGGTTGAACATTGAATTAGGTTGTGGGTACATTATAGGCGATGGGTTCCCAAAACACAATGCTCAGTTGTGATGACATTCGTACAATGTTTACGTTAGATTGCACAGAACACAATGTTGTATGATGTTTCCACAATTTCCAAATAAGTATGTTTTTCTATGACGTTTGTAGCTTACATGTACACGTTGATCCACAGCATCCCGAACATGCTCAATGGGTGACATGTCTGGTGACTATGCAGGCCATGTAACAACGGCGACATTTTCAGCTTCTAGGACAGATCCTTGTGATATGCGGCGGTGCATTATCATGCTGAAACATGAGGTGATGGCGGTGGATGAATGGCACGACAATTGGCTTCAAGATCTCACCACAATATCTCTGCCATCGATAACATGCAATTGTGTTTGTTGTCTGTAGTTTATGCCTGCCCATAACATAATCCCACCGCAACCATGGGGCTCTCTGTTCACAATGTTGACATCAGCAAACCGCTCGCCCACACAACGCCATACATGTTGTTTGCCATCTGCAAGGTAAAGTTGAAACCGGGATTCATCCGTGAAGAGCACACTTCTCCAGCACGACAGTGGCCATCGAAGGTGAGCATTTGCCCACTGAAGTCAGTTATGACATCAAACTGCAGTCAGGTCAAGACCCTGGTGAGGACGACGAGTATGCAGATCAGCTCGGGTCGATGAGCTCGATGAGACTGTTTTTGACAGTTTGTGCAGAAATTCTTTAAATGTGCAAATCCAGAGTTTCATCAGCTGTGCAGGTGGCTGGTCTCAGATGATCCTACAGGTGAAGAAGCTGGATGTGGAGGTCCTGGGCTGGCGTGGTTATACGTGGTGTGTGGTTGTGAGGCCAGTTGAACGTACTGACAAATTCTTTAAGGCGGCTTATGGTAGAGAAATTAACATTCAATTCTCTGGCAACAGCTCTGGTGGACATTCCTGCAGTCATCATGCCAATTGCACGCTCCCTCAAAAGTTTAGACATCTGTGGCATTGTGTTGTGTGACAAAACGGCACATTTGAGAGTGTCCTTTTATTGTCGCCAGCACAAGGTGCCCCTGTGTAATGATCATGCTGTTTAATCAGCTTCTTGATTTGCCACACCTGTTAGGTGGATGAATTATCTTGGCAAAGTAGAAATGCTCACTAACAAGGATGTAAACAAATTGGTACACATCATTTTAAAGAAATAAACTTTTTGTGCGTATGGAACATTTCTGGGCTCTTTTATTTCCACTCGTGAAAATTGGACCAACACTTTATATGTTGTGTTTATATTTTTGTTCGGTGTACATTTAACTTTGTCTTAGAGGTCCTCAAAACATTTCAAGAAGATTTAGAAAATGTTATATTGAATTTTTACCACGACATTCTCAGCATGCAAATGTGTAGTTCTTTAAAGCACCTTGGAATACATCCCGCGATGTTTCTCTCCAGATTGAATGGCAATACGCAGGACTGTATGGTAGGACCACTACAAGCAGATATAGACCCACAGGACATTTGAACAGCATTTAATCATAAACACACAAACATATTTATTTTACTGTTTATACCGTATGTTGACAATCTGCACACGTGGGGTTTGAAACTGTCACGACTTCCACCGAAGGTGGATCCTCTCCCTTTTCGGGCCGCGGTCGTCGTCACCGGTCGACGAGCTGCCAACAATCTTTTTTCCTTTCCTTTTGGTTATGTCTGTATGTGGTTCACCTGGTTTCATTTTGGTTATTTAGGATTTTGGTTATTTAGGGGGGTTGTATTTCATCTCGACATTTCCTTTGGGCTTTTGTGCGGGATTGTTTTCGCTAGTTCATGGTTGTTTTTCCCTGGACTGTGTCTGAGTGGGGTTTTATGACTACTGCTGTAGTCCGGTGTCCTGTGATTTTTGAGCTGGTTGATTTAAACGCCCTTTTCATTCATTACTTGTTTCTCCTGCGCCTGACTCCACACCCACCTCTCCTTGGGGAGTTTTGACAGAAACGGCAATGCTCGATTCCCTGGCCAAGTCTTTTATCCTCTGCCCAATCACGGAATCTCTCTTATAACTTATTGTTTTATTGTGTATCCATGGCAGTATGTTCAATGAGGAATTGCATGGTTCCTTTTTTATCCGTCTTTAACATAACTAACTCAGGGATATACTGGCAACTGGGTTATTCACCATCACTTCCCCCACCCTCTTTATATGCTGTGTACTTCTCCAAGACTGAATGTTGATCTAGGATCACTTTTGCTTTTCAGAACATAAAAAAATAAGAGGTGACCATGTCAAGCGTCTCAAAGTAGGAATTATATTGGGTTCATAAAAAATAAAAACGTTGGAACAGTCTAACGACCCGAGGTTTATAACCGCGGAAATCGACCTTGCCGCACGAGCATGCTTTTGAATGTCTGGTGCAAATTGAACATCTACCCGTCAGTAGTTCAGGGTACGTCCTGCAGGGGGCAGCAAAAGCGCTTCAGACAGACGTCTGCTGTGACGAACGAATAGAGGAAGACGTAAAGACATGTTTGAACAATGCGGGGCCTGTTTAACTCCGGCCATGGGGTGATGTTTGTACGTAATGACTGCAAGTTATGACTATTTGGTGTTCGTTGCCTTGTTCAGCGTCGACAACTTTTGTCTGCATCTCTAGTTAGATATGGACCGCTGTTATCGCGTTCAAAACAACTGGGAACTCAGGGGGGAATAAAACGAGTTTTAAACACAGCATATGTCCCATACACTACGAGCTGCAAGACCATCCGATGTGTGGACCAAAGCGAGCTAACTACAGCGACACAGATACTGATGATAATTAACCCCTAGACAGCAAGTTATTCTTTTTTTGTGGGTTATTTCATACATTATTATTTATTTTTTATTTTTTTCACCTTTATTTAACCAATTAGGCAAGTTGAGAACAAGTTCTCATTTACAATTGCGACCTGGCCAAGATAAATCAAAGCAGTTCGACACATACAATGACACAGAGTTACACATGGAGTAAAACAAACATACAGTCAATAATACAGTATAAACAAGTCTATATACGATGTGAGCAAATGAGGTGAGATAAGGGAGGTAAAGGCAAAAAAAGGCCATGGTGGCGAAGTAAATACAATATAGCAAGTAAAACACTGGAATGGTAGATTTGCAGTGGAAGAATGCAAAGTAGAAATAAAAATAATGGGGTGCAATGAGCAAAATAAATACAGTAGGGAAAGAGGTAGTTGTTTGCCCAGAACATTGTTTTTGTGTTATTACATACAGCCGGAAATCATTTTTGGATATCAGAGTAGCGGTAACAGGCGATAGCAGCAGGAATACAACTTTCCTGAATTGGATCCTTAGTTCGTATCCCCCCCAGGACAATTTAACTTATCCTAGAGGCTGCTCCAAGACCCCACAGGCAGAGAAGAGGTATTCAGAGTGGACTTCTAGTCCGACTCGAGAGGTGTGCACACCATCCACTGCTTCCGAGTATATTACTCGCTAATGTCTCTGGACAATAAAGCAGATGAGCTCAGGGCGAGGATCAGCCAGCTGGGTTCTCAGACGGATTACCAGGATGTTGTACTGACCAACTGACAAGTGTCTTCACTGACATGTTCAATCTGTCCCTGACTGTGTCTGTAATACCAACATGTTTCAAGCAGACCACCATAGTCCCTGTGCCCAATAACACTAAGGTAACCTGCCTAAATCACTACCTTCCCGTTGCACTCGCGTCTGTAGCCATGAAATGCTTTGAAAGGCTGGTCATGGCTCACATCAACTTCATTATTCCAGAAAACCTAGGCCCACTCCAATTTGCATACCGCCCCAACAGATCCACACATGATGCAATCTCATTGCACCCCACACTGCCCTTTCCCACCTGGACAAAAGGAACACCTATGTGAGAATGCTATTCATTGACTACAGTTTAGCATTCAACACCATAGTGCCCTCAAAGTTCATCATTAAGCTAAGGACCCTGGGACTAAACACCTCCCTCTGCAACTGGATCCTGGTCTTCCTGACAGGTCGCCCCCAGGTGGTAAGGGTGGGTAACAGCACATCCTCCATGCTGATCCTCAACACAGGGGCCCCTCAGGGCTACGTGCTCAGTCCCCTCCTGTACTCACTGTTCACTCATGACTGCATGACCAGGCACGACTCCAACACCTTCATTAAATTTGCCAGCTAATCTCAGCTAATCTGATGCCCCTGAACAGCTAATCAAATGGCTACCCAGACTATTTGCATTGTTCCCTCCCCTTTATGCTGCTGCTGCTACTCTCTGTTTATTATCTATGCATAGTCACTATAACTCTACATACATGGACATTTAACAAAGTTCACCTCAATACTTGTCTTGGTTTCCCCCTTTTCCCACCAGCAATCAAACACAAACACCATAACCAAAAAACAATACTCACAGGTGATGACAAAGTGCTATGAGGTGCTTAAACAAAAGAGAGATTAAGACAAAGCGAGTGAAACACATTGACTCTGTAACAAATGATGGGGTTTTTAAACCATCCTGATAGGTTATAGGTGTGTCCTGATTGATGATTGATTGTTGACTGATTGGGGAGTTGATTTTTACTCACAGGATAACTGCTCTTTAATTATTTTTACCGGTTCCTCCTTTTAGCCTCGCTATTGTTGTTTTACTTCTGCTCATTTGTATTTTTTACTTTCAATTTTTTACTTTATTTTTCTTAACTGCATTGTTGGTTAGGGGCTTGTAAGTAAGCATTTCACTGTACACCTGTTGTATTCGGCGCATGTGACAAATAACATTTGATTTAATTTGGTGTGATTGTTATAACATACAGAAACACAAGTCCTTTTGTTAATCCGACCTAAAATACCTTAAAATCAAATGCCTCCCAAGAGAATTCCCTTCGGTTATAGTCACAGCCGTGTATATTCCCCCTCAAACCGAATACCACGACGGCCCTCAAAGAACTACACTGGACTTTATGCAAACTGGAAACCACATATCCTATTTATTGGAGCTGAGGATTTTAAAAAGCTAATTTTGAGGAAAACTCTACCTAAGTTCTTCTTCCTATAGGCAGAAACTCAGACAGGAAGTACCCATGCTAAGGTCTATTCAACCCTGGTCTGACCAATAGGAATCCACGCTTCAAGATTGTTTTGATCACTCGTACTGGGATATGTTTTGGTTAGCATCTGAGAATAACATTGACATTTTACATGGACACAGTGACTGAGTTCATCAGGCAAGGTTCATATCACTTCAACCTTACCTGCTACTCTAGACCCACTGAAATTTGCATACCGCCCCAATAGATCCACAGACGATGCCATCGCACTGCACAATGCCCTGTCCCATCTGGATAAGAGGAATACCTATGTAAGAATGCTGTTGATCGACTCTAGCTCATCATTGAGCTCGGGGCCTGGGTCTGAAACCCGCCCTGTTCAACTGGCTTCTGGACTTCCTGACGGGCCGCCCACAGGTGGTGAAGGTAGGAAACAACACCTCCACTTCGCTGATCCTCAACACAGAGGCGTGTTCTCAGCCCCCTCCTGTACTTCCTGTCCACCCTCACTCAGGACTGCATGGTCATGCACGCCTCCAACTCAATCATCAAGTTTGCAGACGACACAACAGTAGTAGGCCTGATTTACCAACAATGACGAGACAGTCTACAAGGAGGAAGTGAGGGCCCTGGTGGAGTGGTGCCTGGAAAATAACCTCTCCCTCAACGTCAACAGAAAGAAGAAGCTGATCGTGTACTTCAAGAAACAGCAGAGGGAGCATGCCCCTATCCACATCACGGACAAACTGAAATGGTCCACACAGACAGCATGGTGAAGGTGTAACAGTGCCTCTTCAACCTCAGGAGGCTGAAGAAATTCAGCTTGGCCCCAAGACCCTCACAAACTTTTACAGATACACAATTGAGAGCATCCTGTCGGGCACCGTCCACAACTGCAGGGCTCTCCAGAGGGTGGTGCGGTCTTCCCAACGCATCACCGGGGGTGGGGGGGGGGGAACTACCTACCCTCCAGCATACCAACAGCACAGGAAGGCCAAAAAGATCATCAAGGACAACAACCACCTGAGCCACTGCCTGTTCACCCCGCTATCATCCAGAAGGCGAGGTCAGTACAGGTGCTTCAAAGCAGGGACCGAGGGTGTTAGGCGTGTATATGGGAGGAGAAGTCAAGTGCAGGAGAGCGGAGTATATTAAACAGACGCACTTTAATACCGGTCATTAAACATACTACAAACACGGTCTATAACAAAAGTGCAGCGCCTGACAAAATAATCACGTGACAATAAACAATTATATAAACACAGACATGATGGGGAACTGAGGACTAGAGGGGAATGAAAACCAGGTGTGTAATGGAACAAGACAAAACAAATGGACATATGAGAAATGGAGCGGCGATGTATTCTACTGGTGTCTGTCGAACGCCGCCCAAACAAGGAGAGGAGCCCGAACAAGGAGAGGAGCCCGAACAAGGAAGGCCCGAACAAGGGAGGTATATACGTATTCATTCTACTGGTGTCTGTGTGTATATACTGTATTCTACTCTACTGGTGTCTGTGTGTATATACTGTCTTCTATTCTACTGGTGTCTGTGTGTATATACTGTATATACTGTATTCTATTCTACTGGTGTCTGTGTGTATATACTGTATTCTATTCTACTGGTGTCTGTGTGTATATACTGTATTCTATTCTACTGGTGTTTGTGTGTATATACTGTATTCTATTCTACTGGTGTCTGTGTGTATATACTGTATTCTATTCTACTGGTGTCTGTGTGTATATACTGTATTCTATTCTACTGGTGTCTGTGTGTATATACTGTAATCTATTCTACTGGTGTCTGTGTGTATATACTGCATTCTATTCTACTGGTGTCTGTGTGTATATACTGTATTCTATTCTACTGGTGTCTGTGTGTATATACTGTATTCTATTCTACTGGTGTCTGTGTGTATATACTGTATTCTATTCTACTGGTGTCTGTGTGTATATACTGTATTCTATTCTACTGGTGTCTGTGTGTATATACTGTATTCTATTCTACTGGTGTCTGTGTGTATATACTGTATTCTATTCTACTGTATTTTAGTCAATGCCTCTCCCAACATTGCTCGTCCTCCAAATATTTATATATTTCTTAATTCCATTATTTAACTTTTGATTTGTCTATTGTTGTGAATTGTTAGATATTACATCACTGTTGGAGTTAGGAACACAAGCATTTCGCTACACCCACAATAACATCTGGTAAATATGTGTGTGTGACCCAATACAATTTGATTGGTAGAGAAACAGAATATAAGCTCTGGATGGTTGCACAAGGCTAGCAGTGATTCCCAAGTAACAGAAATACATGTAATAGCTCTGTTAATTTTGTTATTAGGTGTTCCGTTTCTGCAAGTCGAAGTGCCACAAAAAAAACATCAAGAAGAAACGCAGCCCAACAAAGACCAGGTGGACGAAGGCTTTCAGAAAAGCTTCCGGGGAGGAGTTTACAGTTGTGAGTCACTCTACTGATGTATATTATCCGGCACAGCCAGAAGAGTACTGGCCACCCCTCAGAGCCTGCTTCATCTCTTAGGTGTCTTCTTCTTCTGTGGTATGTTGGCGATCGTACAAAGTTAATGTGCATCCCTCCACCTACTGTGTGGGATGGAAATAGGATTCCCAAAAATTGTACAAAATTGGAGAAAAATAAATAAATAAATAAATACACTAAAATAAATCAAACAGCTTTTCTGTTAAAAAAAAGAAATAAAACAGATGTTTGTCTGTATTAGGTTAGTTTTCTGGGATGTTTTCATGAATCAGTTTGTCTGTGTTTCATCTCTCCACTCTACTGTGTGGGATTGCTAAATAGGATTCCCACAAAATTGTACAAATCCCCGATTGGTTAGAAAAATAAATAAATAAATAAATACACTAAAATAAATCAAACAGCTTTTCTGTTAAAAAATAAATAAAACAGATGTTTGTCTGTAGTCACAAGCTCATTTCAATCCCGTTCATCCCCGACTGTCTGTGTGTTGTTATCGAGGCGTAATGCATACTAATCCCTACAGAGGCTCAAGGGGAACCTGGGAGGGCGGATCAGCACAACCTACAAGTCTTCTTCTGTAAAATCCTTTAAGTCAAAATCACTTGTAGTGTGTCCACTACTATCTCCACTACTATCTCTTCACTATATAGCATCTTGTAGTGTGTCCACTACTACACTATAGCATCACTTGTAGTGTGTCCACTACTATCTCTTCACTACTATATCTTCACTATAGCATCACTTGTAGTGTGTCCACTACTATATCTTCACTATAGCATCACTTGTAGTGTGTCCACTACTATCTCTTCACTATAGCATCACACTACTATCTCTTCACTATAGCATCACTTGTAGTGTGTCCACTACTATCTCTTCACATCATAGCTATCTCTTCACTTGCATCAGTGTGTCCACTACTATCTCTTCACTATAGCATCACTTGTAGTGTGTCCACTACTATCTCTTCACTATAGCATCACTTGTAGTGTGTCCACTACTATCTCTTCACTATAGCATCACTTGTAGTGTGTCCACTACTATCTCTTCACTATAGCATCACTTGTAGTGTGTCCACTACTATCTCTTCACTATAGCATCACTTGTAGTGTGTCCACTACTATCTCTTCACTATAGCATCACTTGTAGTGTGTCCACTACTATATCTTCACTATAGCATCACTTGTAGTGTGTCCACTACTATCTCTTCACTATAGCATCACTTGTAGTGTGTCCACTACTATCTCTTCACTATAGCATCACTTGTAGTGTGTCCACTACTATCTCTTCACTATAGCATCACTTGTAGTGTGTCCACTACTATCTCTTCACTATAGCATCACTTGTAGTGTGTCCACTATCTCTTCACTATATATCTTCACTATAGCATCACTTGTAGTGTGTCCACTACTATCTCTTCACTATAGCATCACTTGTAGTGTGTCCACTACTATCTCTTCACTATAGCATCACTTGTAGTGTGTCTTCAGCATACTTGTAGTGTGTACTACTATCTCTTCACTATAGCATCACTTGTTTTTCTCAATTATTTTAAATCGCCTCCGCATAGGAGATTCGATTGACTCCTCAAAAATGTTGACACCTCAATCTCCTTTACAATTCTTACACAGCAATGGTTTGGGGATCTGTGTATTTTACATAACCAAGGTTCACATGGGTAGGTATTTGTTTTTTATCACAAAAACAACAGGAGAATTTTTTACACCTTTATTTAATCTTTATTTAACTTGGCAAGTCAGTTAATAACACATTCTTATTTTCAATGACGGCCTAGGAACAGTGGGTTAACTGCCTTGTTCAGGGGAACAGTGGGTTAACTGCCTTGTTCAGGGGCAGAACGACAGATTTTCACCTTGTCAGCTCGGGGGATCCAATCCCTACAGTTAACTAGTCCAACGCTATAACCACCTGCCTCTCGTTGCACTCCACAAGGAGACTGCCTGTTACGTGAATGCAGTAAGCCAAGGTAAGTTGCCAGCTGGCATTAAACTTATCTTATAAAAAACAATCAATCAATCATAATCACTAGTTAACTACACATGGTTGATGATATTACTAGTTTATCTAGCGTGTCATGCGTTGCATATAATATGACTGAGCATACAAGCATACAAGTATCTGACTGAGCGGTGGTAGGCAGCAGCAGGCTCGTAAGCATTCATTCAAACTGCACTTTCGTGCGTTTTGCCAGCAGCTCTTCATTGTGCATCAAGCATTGCGCTGTTTATGACTTCAAGCCTATCAACTCCTGAGATTAGGCTGGTGTAACCGATGTGAAATGGCTAGCTAGTTAGCGGGGTGCGCGCTAATAGTGTTTCAAACGTCACTTGCTCTGAGACTTGGAGTGGTTGTTCCCCTTGCTCTGCATGGGTAACACTGCTTTGAGGGGTGCTGTCGTTGTGTTCCTGGTTCGAGCCCAGGGAGGAGCGAGGAGAGGGACGGAAGCTATACTGTTACACTGGCAATACTAAAGTGCCTATAAGAACATCCAGTAGTCAAAGGTTAATGAAATACAAATGGTATAGAGGGAAATAGTCCTATAATAACTACAATTTAAAACTTCTTACCTGGGAATATTGAAGACTCATGTTAAAAGGAACCACCAGCTTTCATATGTTCTCATGTTCTGAGCAAGGAACTTAAACGTTAGCTTTCTTACATGGCACATATTGCTCTTTTACTTTTTTTCTCCCAACACTGTGTTATGGCATTATTTAAACCAAATTGAACATGTTTCATTATTTATTTGAGGCTAAATGGATTTTTATTGATGTATTATATTAAGTTAAAAATAAGTGTTAATTCAGTATTGTTGTAATTGTCATTATTAAAAATAAAGATAAAAAAATCGGCCGATTAATCGGTAGCGGCTTTTTTTTTGGTCCTCCAATAATCGGTATCGGCGTTGAAAAATCATAACCGGTCGACCTCTAATGCACATCCTTACTCAACAAACACATCTCAACAAGAAGTGATTTATTATCATTCAAACACGTATCAGTACCAGTTTTCGATACTTCTGTTGTCCGACATTCGTATTTACCGACTTTGTTCTACGCGTTGCTTGATTCCAACTCAGCTTCCACTTCCTCCGTATTTTCCTCTCTTGGTTTCTTCCTTTCTAAGGATTTTTTTTATTCTCCTAGCCACTCGTGCTTCTACATCTGCATTGCTTGTTCTTTTGTGTTTTAGGCTGGGTTTCTGTATAGTAGAGCCCGGGATGATATCAGATCGCGATACTCTCAGTATCTTAGTATCGTGGCAAGGAACCAAAACACAAAGCAGATTTTTAACTATCCAGGGTCACATTTATTTTCTAAGCTACATAGCACACAATGTTACATCCAGCAGGTTTTTTAAAGGACCAAAGAGTCTAGCCTGCTTTGCTTTGTGTTTTAATTCTTTGCCATGGAATTTGTTTTATTGCCATACTGGCATCGTCACAGCCCTTAGTGTAGAGCACATTATGACCACTGCTGATGTAAAAAAAAGGCTTTATTTAAAAAAAATACATTTTGATTGAATTTGATGAAATATTCATAAAGTAAATATCCTTATGTAGCTACTACTAGTAGTCTTAATATTTGTTCCCTACTTCAGGACAACTCGTTGGAGTTTGAGAAGCGCAGAAATATTCCAGTCAAGTACAGAAGGGAGTTGTGGGGTAAGATAAGGTCATTTATTGATCCAGCTTTTTTTATCCTCTCACATGGCTCTTCAAGTCACCTCGGTTCATCGTATCATTGTTTACATTGGACTAATTGCGTTGTTAATGCGTGAGTCCATTTTAAATGCTGACTAGAATAGCAACAACCGAACTTATTTTTTGTTATTTAGTGGAGGCGATTGTTAAGAGGAATTTTGTTCCTATGTGTTCATTAACCAATGCAATTAATACACTCTGTCTGTTTCTAAGACTTTGTAAGGTTCTTATTTAAATGAAACGGACAGAGATCAGTCAACTTCTTGAAGACTGGGAAAAGCAATGTAGGGTGGATCTCGTCACCACCTCTGTCGTGTACCAGTTCACCACTGGCCTGAAATAAACCCTCAATTCAGAGGTCAAGTCTTTTTCCTTACGGTTGTCAGCAGTTCCTCGGGACGACAGAGGTAGATTTTGAGATCCGGCCTTGAAGGACCAATTGATAAGAGAGTTATGTTCTCCAGGTACATAAACCCAATTGAATTATATTACTCTCAGTCTGCAAACCGGAATTTGTAAGATCCTGGTTGAATGAAACAGACAGAGGCCCAGCTAAAATAGTCAAAAAGGTTTATTCATGGGAACGTTCTGAAGTCAAGAATACAAAATCAATTAATTTTACACTGACTTCTCACGCACACACACACACACACACACACACACACACAAACATACACTGTCTCACCACCCAGCCGACAAAGATGGTGACCTTGTCCTTGAGACGTACTCCCCGTTCTCTCCCAAATCTCTCGTCAGGTCGGCACCAAGCTCAGACAGTCTGTGTTTAAAATACCATAAAGTCATATTGTTTTACCCTAATTCTGACTAGGACTACACATTTATTGATTATGATTTTATACATTCTAATCAATTCCATACAATTATATGTTTCAGGGCGGAACATTCTAACCATTCAATTAACAGACAATTCTCACCTATCAGCGATGAAGAAGGTGGAAGAGATCAAACAGAAACGACAGGCAAAGTTTATCATGAACCGCTGAGTACAATTCATAGTTTTCTGTTTTTGATAAATAACAAGCAAAGTCCTAAATTAAAATGTTTAAAAAAATTGGCACATGCTTCGTAAACAACAGGTGTAGACACAGAGTGAAGCATGACCCTGGGATAGTAATGCTTCCCGACCCTGGGATAGTAATGCTTCCTGACCCTGGGATAGTAATGCTTCCTGACCCTGGGATAGTAATGCTTCCCGACCCTGGGATAGTAATGCTTCCTGACCCTGGGATAGTAAGGCTTCCTGACCCTTGCCTGACCCTGGGATAGTAATGCTTCCTGACCCTGGGATAGTAATGCTTCCTGACCCTGGGATAGTAATGCTTCCTGACCCTGGGATGTAATGCTTCCTGACCCTGGGATAGTAATGCTTCCTGACCCTGGGATAGTAATGCTTCCTGACCCTGGGATAGTAATGCTTCCTGACCCTGGGATAGTAATGCTTGACCCCCTGACCCTGGGATAGTAATGCTTCCTGACCCTGGGATAGTAATGCTTCCTGACCCTGGGATAGTAATGCTTCCTGACCCTGGGATAGTAATGCTTCCTGACCCTGGGATAGTAATGCTTCCTGACCCTGGGATAGTAATGCTTGCTTCCTGACCCTGGGATAGTAATGCTTCCTGACCCTGGGATAGTAATGCTTCCTGACCCTGGGATAGTAATGCTTTGACCCTGATAGTAATGCTTCCCCTGGGATAGTAATGCTTCCTGACCCTGGGATAGTAATGCTTCCTGACCCCTCCCGACCCTGGGATAGTAATGCTTCCTGACCCTGGGATAGTAATGCTTCCTGACCCTGGGATAGTAATGCTTCCTGACCCTGGGATAGTAATGCTTCCCGACCCTGGGATATAATGCTTCCTGACCCTGGGATTCCCTGACCCTGGGATAGTAATGCTTCCTGACCCTGGGATAGTAATGCTTCCCGACCCTGGGATAGTAATGCTTCCCTGACCCTGGGATAGTAATGGACCCTGGGATAGTAATGCTTCCTGACCCTGGGATAGTAACCCTGGGATAGTAATGCTTCCTGACCCTGGGATAGTAACTGACCCTGGGATAGTAATGCTTCCTGACCCTGGGATAGTAATGCTTCATGACCCTGGGATAGTAATGCTTCCTAACCCTGGGATAGTAATGCTTCCCGACCCTGGGATAGTAATGCTTCCTGACCCTGGGATAGTAATGCTTCCTGACCCTGGGATAGTAATGCTTCCCGACCCTGGGATAGTAATGCTTCCTGACCCTGGGATAGTAATGCTTCCTGACCCTGGGATAGTAATGCTTCCTGACCCTGGGATAGTAATGCTTCCTGACCCTGGGATAGTAATAGTAATGCTTCATGACCCTGGGATAGTAATGCTTCCTGACCCTGGGATAGTAATGCTTCCCGACCCTGGGATAGTAATGCTTCCTGACCCTGGGATAGTAATGCTTCCTGACCCTGGGATAGTAATGCTTCCTGACCCTGGGATAGTAATGCTTCCCGACCCTGGGATAGTAATGCTTCCTAACCCTGGGATAGTAATGCTTCATGACCCTGGGATAGTAATGCTTCCTGACCCTGGGATAGTAATGCTTCCTGACGGGCCCTTTAATTATAGGCAGAAGTTATGATCTGATATTTGAAGGAACTTTGGGAGTAGTTTGCAAAGTCTTTGTGGCAATGTGTATATATTGCAAACAAGGCAGTGTTATTATATCATTATATATTATTATATTATTATATTATTATTATTATATTATATTATTATATTATATTATATAATATTATATTATTATATTATTATTATGTTATTATATCATTATATATTATTATTATTATATTATGATATCTCAGTAAATCAGTGGATTAGCAAGTCGTTGTGTCAATCTGTATGTATGGAAGTGATAGCTCAATGAGCTCATACTGTAACGGCTATCTTCTGTTGAAGGAGGAACGGACCAGAATGCAGCGTGATGGTTACTCATGTTTATTGAATGAAAGTAGACTAGACGTGAAATAACTGAACATGAACAAAAACAACAGACGGAAATGTGAAAACCTAAACAGTCCTATCTGGTGAAGACACAGAGACAGGAACAATCACCCACGGACAATCACAACAAGGACAATCACCCACGAAAACACTCACAGAATATGGCTGCCTAAATATGGTTCCCAATCAGAGACAACGATAATCACCTGACTCTGATTGAGAACCGCCTCAGGCAGCCATAGACTAATACTATACGCCCCACAAAACCCCCAAGACAAAAACACACCACAGTAACCCATGCCTGACCAAATAAATGAAGATAAATATAATATATTTCGACCAGGGCGTGACACATACCTGTTTCTTCATCTGCTCATCCTACAGGCTGAAGAAGGGCAAACAGTTGGAGGAGGAAGAGGCCATAAGCGAAGTGAAGAAGAATATTCACCTCATGCAGGTGAAACACCTGACTTCAACATACACAGGTATTACTACAACATACACAGGTATTACTACAACATACACAGGTATTACTACAACATACACAGCTATTACTACAACATACACAGCTAGTACTACGACATACACAGCTAGTACTACAACATACACAGCTAGTACTACAACATAGTACTACAACATACACAGCTATTAGTACATACAACTAGTATACACAGGTATTACTACAACATACACAGCTATTACTACTAGACATACACAGCTAGTACTACAACATACACAGCTAGTACTACAACATACACAGGTATTACTACAACATACACAGCTAGTACTACAACATACACAGCTAGTACTACAACATACACAGCTATTACTACAACATACACAGCTAGTACTACAACATACACAGCTAGTACTACAACATACACAGCTAGTACTACAACATACACAGCTATTACTACAACATACACAGCTATTACTACGACATACACAGCTATTACTACAACATACACAGCTAGTACTACAACATACACAGCTAGTACTACAACATACACAGCTAGTACTACAACATACACAGCTAGTACTACAACATACACAGGTATTACTACAACATACACAGCTAGTACTACAACATACACAGCTAGTACTACAACATACACAGCTAGTACTACAATATACACAACTAGTACTACAACATACACAACTAGTACTACAATATACACAACTAGTACTACAATATACACAACTAGTACTACAACATGCACAGCTAGTACTATAACATACACAACTATTACGACAACATACACAACTATTACGACAACATACACAACTATTACTACAACATACACAACTATTACGACAACATACACAACTATTACTACAACATACAACATACACGACTATTACTAACACATACACAGCTATTACTACAACATACACAGCTATTGCCTCTTCTCCCCTTCCCTCTGATCACCTCTTCTCTGCTACATGTTCAGTTTGACATGCGAACAAATGTCTCCTTGACTGACTTTAAAGGGGTTGAATGCTTGTTGAGAGCAGCTTTTTAAATACATGTCCTCATTGATCTGCAGGCCAAGCCAAACAGCTGGAAGAGAAGATGTGGAAATGGGTATTGATTAACGTGTTGCTTTCGATGTGGTTGGTTTCAACAACTCATATTTCTGTGTGCTGTGTTTGAAATGTAACTGTTCCAAATACAAGTGGTGTCAGTCTTCAAAGCATACTGTGTATAATACAGAGGACATGTGTTTTTAAAGACATTGGATACATAAAAGGAATTGATGTATCCTGCCAAGTGAAATAGGTTTCTGATGTTTTTATGCATTCCGTCTTGTGCATTCCATCTTATGCATTCCATCTTATGCATTCCATCTTATGCATTCCGTCTTATGCATTCCGTCTTGTGCATTCTGTCTTATGCATTCCGTCTTATGCATTCCGTCTTGTGCATTCCGTCTTGTGCATTCCGTCTTGTGCATTCCGTCTTATGCATTCCATCTTATGCATTCCGTCTTGTGCATTCCGTCTTGTGCAGTGCCTAGTGAAAGTCTACCCCTCGCACAGTCTTTACATTTTGCGGCCTCAAAAATTAATCTAAAAAGGATTACATTCTATTTTTCCCCCCTACAGATCTACACAACCTACTCAACCTACTCCACGTTTTCAATGTGGGGGGAAAAAAAAGTTGTAGAGCATTTTCCAAGTTAATAACAAATATTCACACCTTGTCTCTGATTTGTCACACCTTGTCTCAAATTTAAGTCGGGACTGAGACTCAGGAACACTCAACACATCTTGGAAAGACATTCTGGTGTGTCCTTGGCATCATTTATTTGTAACTGTCTCACTGACAAATAATACTATTCCAGGGTTAGGTTTTCCTTTAATTTTTCACCTGAACTTTGCTCGTTTCATATTTATTTTGATCCTGACAAACTCACCAGTCCCTGCCGATGACAAGCATACCCATAACATGATGCTGCCGCCCCTGTAACGACGTTCTTTGTTTGTCGAAAGAGAGTCGGACCGAAATGCAGCGTGTTGGTTACTCATGTTCTTTAATGGAACAAATGACGATACACGAAATAACTTATAAATACAAAAACAACAAACGGAACGGGAAAAAACCTATACAGCCTGTCTGGTGAACACTAACACAGAGACAGGAACAATCACCCACGAAATACAAAGTGAAAACCAGGCTACCTAAATACGGTTCCCAATCAGAGACAACGAGAATCACCTGACTCTGATTGAGAACCGCCTCAGGCAGCCAAGCCTATACAACACCCCTACTCAGCCGCAATCCCAAATACTACAAACCCCAATACGAAAATACAATACATAAACCCATGTCACACCCTGGCCTAACCAAATATATAACGAAAACACAAAATACAATGACCAAGGCGTGACAGCCCCAGTACTTGAAAATACAGATGGTTTCACACTGTTTTGTTGTATTAGATATGACCAAAACCTGTAGTTTTTCCATTTAGGCCAAAAAGGTAGTGTCTTTGCTGTGTTATCTAACAGTCTTGTTGCAAACCCAATGGATGGTTTGGAGTGGATTGTTTTTAAACACACGCTTCCTTCTTTTCTCTTTGTCATAAAGGCCAGCAATGTGAAGTGAATACAATGTTGTTGATCCCTTTGTATTTTTAAAGTATTGTAGTGGCAGCATCATGTTATGGGTAGCCTGGCGGGTAGGAGCGTTGGGCCAGGAACCGAAAGGTCCCTGGGCTGACAAGGTAAAAATCTGTTGTTCTGTCCCTGAGCAAGGCAATTAACCCACAGTTCCCCGGGCCCTGAGCAAGGCAATTAACCCACTGTTCCCCGGGCCCTGAGCAAGGCAATTAACCCACTGTTCCCCGGGCGCCGATGATGTGGATGTCGATTAAGGCAGCCCCCCGCACCTCTCTGATTCAGAGGGAGAGCTGCACACACCAGGAGCTCAGATGCAAAAATATTTATGTCCAACGTATAATACCCTGATGAAGACAGCTTGTCTGTCGAAACGATGGACATAAATATTTTTGCATCTGAGCTCCTGGAGTGTGCGGCTCTCCTTTGTTTTTTTTTAGAGGGAGATCTAACCCTTGGATAGAGTTTCATTTTTCCATGGGACAATTACACCCGTTTATGCTAAAGACGTACCACAATGCATTTCAAGAGGTGTTGAGTATTCCAGTCTCCATCCGGACTTAAATCTGTCAAATATATAAAAAAAAAAAATCTGAGACAAGGTTTGAATATTGCTGTCCGTCAATGATTCCCAACCAAATTCACTGAGCTTGAGCAATTTTAACAGAAACAATGGTTGTATGTTACACTAAGAGTTGGGCAAGGCTGGTTGAATCATATTAAAAATAATTCACAACTGTAATGGCTTCCACCAAGTGTTAACTCAGGGGTGTTAAGATATATGCAATCAATACAGCCACATTTTTTATGTCTTAGTCATTTGGAAATTTTGACATTCTTACATGTGTTGATCGATTGGAGAAAACAATCTAATTGAATCCATTTTTTAGGTTTAATTTTAAAGAACTAGTTTACTATTTTATAGGTTGATGTCTGAAAGTAGTCTATGGGCCAGGAGAAACTAATATATGGTTCATTTTTCTATAAAAAGCCATTACAAACTTCAGCTAACTTTAACCACCGCTAGTTAAAATCTATGGAAGTGATGTGAGCATGTTGTTTATTTATTTTTTCACCTTTCACCTTTTAACTAACATTAAACCAAATATGGAGTTGATTTCAGTTGAGTTTTGACATTTTATTTTTTTCGAAACATGCCCCCATCACTTTCATAGATGTTTAGCAAGTGGTTGCTAAAGTTTTCTAAAGTTTAATGGCTGTTTACAGTTTCCCCTCGTCCAGAGACAACTTCCAGACAACTTTTAGTAATTTGTTATTCGTTATTCACTGTGTGTATGTAACGGATGTGAAACAGCTAGCTTAGTTAGTGGTGGTGCTGAGGTAACGGATGTGAAAAAGCTAGCTTAGTTAGCGGTGGTGCTGAGGTAACGGATGTGAAACAGCTAGCTTAGTTAGCGGTGGTGCGCGCTAAATAGCGTTTCAATCGGTGATGCCACTTGCTCTGAGACCTTGAAGTAGTAGTTCCCCTTGCTCTGCAAGGGCCGTGACTTTTGTGGAGCGATGGGTAACGATGCTTCGAGGGTGACTGTTGTTGATGTGTGCAGAGGGTCCCTGGTTCGCGCCCGGGTATGGGCGAGGGGACGGACTAAAGTTATACTGTTACGTGTATATATAATCTTTGTCATATTGTTTATTTATTTATTTAATGTTTTATCAAAAATTCATTGTTGAAAAAGCAACCCGTAAGTAAGTATTTAACTGTTAGTCTACACTGTTGTTTACGAAGCGTGTGACAAATAAAATGTGATTTTATCTGTTTGGGGGAAATGCATATAATCAGGGATGCAGCTTAAGCCCCACCCTCTTCAATATATACATCAACGAATTGGTGAGGGCACTAGAACAGTCTACAACACCTGGCCTCACCCTACTAGAATCTGAAGTCAAATGTCTGCTGTTTGCTGATGATCTGGTGCTTCTGTCACCAACCAAGGAGGGCCTACAGCAGCACCTAGATCTTCTGCACAGATTCTGCCAGACCTGGGCCCTGACAGTAAATCTCAGTAAGACCAAAATAATGGTGTTCCAAAAAAGGTGAAGTCGCCAGGACCACAAATACAAATTCCATCTAGACACTGTTGTCCTAGAGCACACAAACAACTATACATACCTCGGCCTAAACATCAGCGCCACAGGTAACTTCCACAAAGCTGTGAACGATCTGAGAGACAAGGCAAGAAGGGCATTCAAACCATCAAAAGGAACATAAAATTCAACATACCAATTAGGATCTGGCTAAAAATACTTGAATAAGTCATAGAGCCCATTGCCCTTTATGGTTGTGAGGTCTGGGGTCCGCATGCATGCAGAATTCTGCAGAAATATCCTCCGTGTACAACGTAGAACACCAAATAATGCATGCAGAGCAGAATTAGGCCGATACCCACTAATTATCAAAATCCAGAAAAGAGCCATTAAATTCTACAACCACTTAAAAGGAAGCGATTCCCAAACCTTCCATAACAAAGCCATCACCTACAGAGAGATGATCCTGGAGAAGAGTCCCCTAAGCAAGTTGTTCCTGGGGCTCTGTTCACAAACACAAACACACCCCACAGAGCCCCAGGACAGCAACACAAGTAGACCCAACCAAATCATGAGAAAACAAAAAGATCATTACTTGACACATTGGAAAGAATTAACAAAAAAACAGGGCAAACTAGAATGCTATTTGGCCCTAAACAGAGAGTGCACAGTGGCAGAATACCTGACCACTCTGACTGACCCAAACCTGACCCAAACTTAAGGAAAGCTTTGACTATGTACAGACTCAGCGAGCATAGCCTTGCTATTGAGAAAGGCCGCCGTAGGCAGACATGGCTCTCAAGAGAAGACAGGCTATGTGCTCACTGCCCACAAAATGATGTGGAAACTGAGCTGCACTTCCTAACCTCCTGCGCAATGTATGACCATATTAGAGAGACATATTTCCCTCAGATTACACAGATCCACAAAGAATTCGAAAACAAATCCAATTTTGAAAAACTCCCATATCTACTGGGTGAAATTCCACTGTGTGCCATCAGAGCAGCAAGATTTGTGACCTGTTGCCACGAGAAAAGGGCAACCAGTGAAGAACAAACACCATTGTAAATACAACCCATATTTATGCTTATTTATTTTATATTGTATCCTTTAACCATTTGTACATTGTTAAAACACTGTATATATATAATATGACATTTGTAATGTCTTTATTGTTTTGAAACTTCTGTATGTGTAATGTTTACTGTTAATTTTTTATTGTTTTTCACTTTATATATTCACTTTATATATTATCTACCTCACTTGCTTTGGCAATGTTAACACATGTTTCCCATGCCAATAAATCCCTTGAATTGAATTGAGAGAGAGAGGCACAGGCACAGAGAGGGGCACAGGCACAGAGAGAGGCACAGGGAGAGAGAGGTTTTTTTTCTCTCTGTCTACATACAATCTGCTGCATCACGAGAGAAAAGGGAGGAAGCACACGGCCTTTTTTGTGTAGGTGGTCTGGCTAGTAGCTGTGTGTCTGTAGTGTTGTTGGTGTAAACCTCAGTTTTTGTAGAAAACTGGACATTTACATAGTTCGCCATGTCCGAGGAGATTGAAGGAACAAGGCCTGCCATCGGGGAGGCAACCCACGAGGAACAGCAGGTTAGAGTTGTATTACTTTGATGCTAACAAGCTAAGTTAATGATACATTGTTAGTAGCCATGTCAAATATGTCCGTCAAAGCAGCAGTTTAGTTAGTTAACGTTTAGTAACTTAATTTATTTCAAATGTATCATCACCGTGCATTGAACTGTGCACATAACCATTATTTGTTATCTATCAAGATGAGTGGTTAGCTAGTTAGCAACACAGAGATAGCTTTATTCATTTTACCGGTAGCTAGCTAACTATGTAGCTTAGCTAGATGTTTTCCACAATTGTGTCTGCCTGCGTTCATGCATGCGGCTAAGCTACGCTTTTTTTGGGGGGGCACATTGCAGATAAGCTGAAGGCAATGTTGCCAGCTAGCAACCTAACCCCACTCATTGGAGAATCAAATCAAAGGCCATAATTTATCTGATAGAATCATAACCAGTAGCTAAACTAATCGACTTGTCAACCCTCGAGACAAAAACACCATTTTGTTGCTGTCGATGATGGTAACATACCATGTCACCACAACCCTATTCATTTGTGTCTTATACTGTGTATTTGTGTGTTGTTCTGTCAACACGGGAGATGGATGACACAGTCCTCAACCCGGAGAAGGCAGAGGAGGTGAAACTCAAGGCCAGGTTCCCTCATCTTGGAGCCAAGCCTGGGGGCTCTGACCTGCTCCGGAAACGGATTCAGAAAGGGGTAATAATGGCCTGATGGTTGTGCCCTGCAAACACAACACTTTGGTAGCTGTAGATGATTCTAGTTAGGCTGTGCAAACTAGGATATTTACACTTTACATTCACTTGCTTTCACAGCAATGCATTTTTTTGTTATGGAATCATTGTCATGCTTTTTTTTATAAGCATTGGTTTTCATTTTCTTGGACAACACAAACATCTTTGTAAAGGCTGTAACATATCTGATCTGTGATTTATTTATATATACAGTATATATATATTTTTTTCTCTGTTCAGCAAAAGTTCTTTGACTCTGGGGACTACAACATGGCCAAGGCTAAGGTGAAGAACAAGCAGCAGCTCACTGCAGTAACGCCGGCTGAGAAGGCAGAAATAACCGGGGACCACATCCCCACACCCCAGGACATCCCCCAGAGGAAGCCCTCTATCGTGGCCAGCAAACTGGCTGGCTGAGGGGCTGATGGAAACCGGGAAGCTTTGGAAGTTTTTACATCTGTTCTGGTGTTACCATTCCATCGCTCTCTCTCTGTCTCTGTCTCTGTCTCTCACTCTCCTCTCTCTCTCATGCCAGTCCCAATTCAATCCCTACTTCCTTTACCTCTTGGCCCTAACCCTTCAAATGTTTGATATATCTTGCTGTGGCTTATACCACAGTACCTACACCTTACAGATTTGCAACCATTGAATGGTTAGGGCCAGAGGGAACGGGCAAAGAGGTCATTCAGATCAGTGCATTCTCTCTCCCTCTCTCTCTCTCTCTCTCTCCCTCTCTCTCTCTCTCTCTCCATCTCTCTTCTTTCCTAGACAGCTGTCTTCTGCCCCCCCCCCAATTTTTTTTCCTCACCATCACCACCGTCTCTATATGAATTCTGAAAAATAATATTTTTGAGAATCAAGCAGAAAGACTCCTGAGAAATATTGCTGCCAGAGGATGACTTTCTTCGGATACTGACTGAAAAAATTGGTTTAAAGGGACACATTTTTTGCGAAGTCTACTTCAATGTGACCTGTATCTACTGTAGTGACTTATGTAAACTGTACATGGCCTATCACCATGTATGGGAGAGGCCAGGTCAATATCTTAGACATGTTTTACCTTCTATGGCTTCCATTGACATTTTAAATTGTGAGGTAATATTCTAGAACCAACCGATGAGAATTCTTGATCACTCTTAGAATCCTGTTCTGGTTCCAGATCTATTTCTGTTTGTCTGGACAGCTTCTTGACCTTACAGTCATTGTCTAGACAACACAAACCGATCTGGTACCACCAGTCTAATGCCCTCCTCCACTGTCCAAAAGCTATGTTGTTTGTTTTGATGCATTGATTGAAAATAGCCTGTATCGCACAGTAGCTGTCATGTATATTATGAATCTCATCTGAACCTCTTAAATGGCCTTTAACAGTTTATGAGCCGCTGTTTTCTCTTGGGCAATATTTGCTCACTCACTCCAGTGAGAGAATCTCTGCTTGTCTGATATGGGATCCCTATATAGTGCACTCCCTGTGAGGCTCTGGTCAAATGTAGTGGACTAGGGGTTAGGATGCCATTTCTGATGACATAGCCTCTGTGAATCTAGCCTAGGAATGCCTGCCTGCCTCTATATCTGAGACTCAGGTAATTTAGGTTTCGTGGTCGAGCAACTCGCTGTAAATGAAGTGTCGGTTTGAACGGTGTGCATGTGCATTGACTGTGTGCAGTCGCGTTGTGCCATTTGTAAATAAAATAGTTTTGCACAATAGCTTTGTTTTGACCTTTTCTGTTCTCTTGGTTGATGTTTTCTGCTTTCACAGTAGCTCTAATAATACAGCTGTAATGTCCACATTGACCAACACTGACAAAGAACACAATGAATATGGAAGAGAATATAATAGGCCCATTTACCTTCAAATCCATCCATTTATTAGCCTGGGTGCTGGTCTGTAGCCTGGGTGACGGTCTGTAGCCTGGGTGACGGTCTGTAGCCTGGGTGCTGGTCTGTAGCCTGGGTGCTGGTCTGTAGCCTGGGTGACGGTCTGTAGCCTGGGTGAAGCCTGGGTGACGGTCTGTAGCCTGGGTGACGGTCTGTAGCCTGGGTGCTGGTCTGTAGCCTGGGTGCTGGTCTGTAGCCTGGGTGACGGTCTGTAGCCTGGGTGAAGCCTGGGTGACGGTCTGTAGCCTGGGTGACGGTCTGTAGCCTGGGTGACGGTCTGTAGCCTGGGTGCTGGTCTGTAGCCTGGGTGCTGGTCTGTAGCCTGGGTGCTGGTCTGTAGTCTGGGTGACGGTCTGTAGCCTGGGTGCTGGTCTGTAGCCTGGGTGCTGGTCTGTAGCCTGGGTGACAGTCTGTAGCCTGGGTGCTGGTCTGTAGCCTGGGTGCTGGTCTGTAGCCTGGGTGCTGGTCTGTAGCCTGGGTGCTGGTCTGTAGTCTGGGTGCTGGTCTGTAGCCTGGGTGCTGGTCTGTAGCCTGGGTGCTGGTCTGTAGCCTGGGTGCTGGTCTGTAGCCTGGGTGACGGTCTGTTTGCTCTCTTGTCAACTCCTTATGGAATTGTCATACCAAATGACCGCAACGGAGCTGTTAAGAACACAAACTGATCTGGAAACAGGTCGGCTCTATGAGCTCATCTGCATTTGACAATCGATGTGTTCTTTTAATATTTCATATTGATTAATCCAGTATCCCACATGTTTGGCTTCTTCCCCCCCCAAAACAGAACTGTGAACTGTTGAAACAAAGTTGATTTCTAATAATAATACATGGGATTCACTTTCCAATTGTTTTTCAATTTATAATTTGAAATGACTTGGAATCTTCATAACCTAAAAAGGGGTTATTTATTTTATTTACTTGACACATTTGTAATTTGACAAATCTGGACTATGTTTTCAATAACATTATTAAATAAATCTGGACTGTGTTTTCAATAACATTATTAAATAAATCTGGTTGTTTTTATTCTTACCGATTGAATTTATTTTGGCTAACATACATATTCAACAAAATGTACAATGTGGACCCAGAGGATATCACTTAAAAGTATTAAACAGCTTGTTTCCATAGTGATCCTCGATGGTAAAAACAATAACACATCAAATGATTAAAAGACAAAGAAAAAATTACAAAACAACCATAAATACATTTGTTTATTTTAACATCCTAAAAAGTGGCACTATTCACTGCACTTCTCCCGAACCTTAAAAATCAACCGTATTAATTTCACTTTAAAACAAATCTATTAATCCTTCAAATAAATACTCTGTACCAGCAGTAGGGGGCAGAAGAGAGTGTGGAGTGGTTTCTCTGATTTCGACAACCTTGTCCAGATTAAAACCTTTGGCTGCTTTTTGACGCTATTTCTACTTTTTTGTCTTTGCTTAATCTCCAAGGAGAGGCCATTCCATAGACAAATGCCTGTATAAAAAACAACAACAACGTGCTCCTCACAGTACTGTTTACTCTTGGGATTTTACAAGACATAACACAAGCTCTGCTATTGTAACTGTGTTGGTTATAGACCATATCAATGTGGTTTTTCATGTAACCTGGGGTACGATCATTTAAGATTGATTGACATGAGGCTGAGTCCAATAGGGCTCTTGGTGATAGGATATTCAAATCTGCGTGACTTGGTTATTTTGTATAAATGGATAATACACTAATATTGGTTTTAAACTAAACCTTTACCGTCCGTACATAGCCGTTGTAATACCTACTAATTTGTAGTATTGTACGGGTATAAAGGGTTAAATGATCAAGCCCAAAACCTCACCTTAACATTCACTCTCCTCTCTCGGATGCCAGCGTTCTCCCCCTGGGCACCACCACAGCCTACTGCCAGCTGTACCAGTCTAGAGGTAACAACAAGGTGGACCAGCACCACCACAGCTTACTGCCAGCTGTACCAGTCTAGAGGTAACAACAAGGTGGACCAGCACCACCACAGCCTACTGCCAGCTGTACCAGTCTAGAGGGAACAACAAGGTGGACCAGCACCAACACAGCCTACTGCCAGCTGTACCAGTCTAGAGGTAACAACAAGGTGGACCAGCACCACCACAGCCTACTGCCAGCTGTACCAGTCTAGAGGGAACAACAAGGTGGACCACCACAGCCTACTGCCAGCTGTACCAGTCTAGAGGTAACAAGGTGGACCAGCACCACCACAGCCTACTGCCAGCTGTACCAGTCTAGAGGGAACAACAAGGTGGACCACCACAGCCTACTGCCAGCTATACCAGTCTAGAGGTAACAACAAGGTGGACCAACACCACCACAGCCTACTGCCAGCTGTACCAGTCTAGAGGTAACAACAAGGTGGACCAGCACCACCACAGCCTACTGCCAGCTGTACCAGTCTAGAGGTAACAAGAAGGTGGACCAGCACCACCACAGCCTACTGCCAGCTGTACCAGTCTAGAGGGAACAACAAGGTGGACCACCACAGCCTACTGCCAGCTGTACCAGTCTAGAGGGAACAACAAGGTGGACCAGCACCAACACAGCCTACTGCCAGCTGTACCAGTCTAGAGGTAACAACAAGGTGGACCAGCACCACCACAGCCTACTGCCAGCTGTACCAGTCTAGAGGTAACAACAAGGTGGACCACCACAGCCTACTGCCAGCTGTACCAGTCTAGAGGTAACAACAAGGTGGACCAGCACCACCACAGCCTACTGCCAGCTGTACCAGTCTAGAGGTAACAACAAGGTGGACCAGCACCACCACAGCCTACTGCCAGCTGTACCAGTCTAGAGGGAACAACAAGGGGGACCAGCACCAACACAGCCTACTGCCAGCTGTACCAGTCTAGAGGGAACAAGAAGATGGACCAGCACCAACACAGCCTACTGCCAGCTGTACCAGTCTAGAGGTAACAACAAGGTGGACCAGCACCAACACAGCCTACTGCCAGCTGTACCAGTCTAGAGGGAACCACAAGGTGGACCAGCACCAACACAGCCTACTGCCAGCTGTACCAGTCTAGAGGTAACAACAAGGTGGACCAGCACCAACACAGCCTACTGCCAGCTGTACCAGTCTAGAGGTAACAACAAGGTGGATCAGCACCACCACAGCCTACTGCCAGCTGTACCAGTCTAGAGGTAACAACAAGGTGGACCAGCACCAACACAGCCTACTGCCAGCTGTACCAGTCTAGAGGGAACCACAAGGTGGACCAGCACCAACACAGCCTACTGCCAGCTGTACCAGTCTAGAGGTAACAAGAAGGTGGACCAGCACCAACACAGCCTACTGCCAGCTGTACCAGTCTAGAGGTAACAAGAAGGTGGAACAACACCACCACAGCCTACTGCCAGCTGTACCAGTCTAGAGGTAACAACAAGGTGGACCAGCACCAACACAGCCTACTGCCAGCTGTACCAGTCTAGAGGTAACAAGAAGGTGGACCAGCACCAACACAGCCTACTGCCAGCTGTACCAGTCTAGAGGTAACAACAAGGTGGACCAGCACCACCACAGCCTACTGCCAGCTGTACCAGTCTAGAGGTAACAACAAGGTGGACCAGCACCACCACAGCCTACTGCCAGCTGTACCAGTCTAGAGGTAACAAGAAGGTGGACCAGCACCACCACAGCCCGCAGTCTACCGCCAGCTGTACCAGTCTAGAGGTAACAACAAGGTGGACCAGCACCAACACAGCCTACTGCCAGCTGTACCAGTCTAGAGGTAACAAGAAGGTGGACCAGCACCAACACAGCCTACTGCCAGCTGTACCAGTCTAGAGGTAACAACAAGGTGGACCAGCACCACCACAGCCTACTGCCAGCTGTACCAGTCTAGAGGTAACAACAAGGTGGACCAGCACCAACACAGCCTACTGCCAGCTGTACCAGTCTAGAGGGAACAACAAGGTGGACCAGCACCACACCGACCGTACCTCAAGGTTTGACTGCCTGCTGTACCAGTCTTGAGGTAACACTACTACATTAGTGTTAAAGGGAGGTTCGACTGCCAGCCCCAGGTCCTCTGCAAGGATCCCTTGTCCGGAGGTGCCTACTACTGGGAGGTGGAGTGGAAAAGGGGGGCCTGCACCTAAAAGGACCTCAAGAGGACAGGCTACGGGGACAGCTCCGATGCTAGCCACTCTGCCCAGCATAGACCAGATGGAGAACAATGCACCCTATTCATCCCGGATAGGGATCTTCTTGGACTTATCGGCAGGCACCTTCTCCTTCTACACCATGAGGGGTACCATGTCTCTCACCTACCGCTTCAATGCCTCTTCCGCTGAGCACGTCTATCCAGGTTTCTGAGTCTGGTATCAGTCAGCTGTCACCATTGCGCTTTCACACCGAGGATTGGTGATTATCGAGGGGCAGATTTTTGGAAAGATTTTAATATATTATTATTCACTATTATTCACTATGGATGTTAAAAAAGCTACGACTTAAAATTTCTGAGCAGCAGAAACCAGGTACATCTATATGTGCTCAGGCCCTCAACGTGATCAGGACAGAGAAACCAGACACACGCTCCCTCAACATGATCAGTACAGAGAAACCAGACACACGCTCCCTCAACATGATCAGGACAGAGAAACCAGGTACATCTATATGTGCTCAGGCCCTCAACATGATCAGAACAGAGAAACCAGGTACATCTATATGTGCTCAGGCCCTCAACATGATCAGGACAGAGAAACCAGGTACATCTATATGTGCTCAGGCCCTCAAACATGATCAGGACAGAGAAACCAGGTACATCTATATGTGCTCAGGCCCTCAAACATGATCAGGACAGAGAAACCAGGTACATCTATATGTGCTCAGGCCCTCAACATGATCAGGACAGAGAAACCAGACACACGCTCCCTCAACATGATCAGGACAGAGAAATCAAACACGTGCTCATTGCTCACACTCCAAACAAAAGACAATGAAAATAAATTAATTTTATCAAATAAACCAAAACCAAAAAGTGTAGCAAGTTGTGAACTCTGCAAACAACGTTACCACTCAGAGAATGAGAACGGTAAATTACTGTAATTAATACATGCATTAACAGAAATTAATGTAAACAACCGACAGGGAGATTAACGGTACATTTACTACTGGCGAGTGGCAGCATATGTACTGGTGAATTAATTTAAATAAGAAATAAATGGGAAAACAATTCACACAATGAAACAATGAATGAGAGAGACTGGTCTATATCTTCACCACGCACCCCTGCCCCGCTGAGCCAGTCTGGAGAGAGAGACTGGTCTATATCTTCACCACACACCCCTGCCCCGCTGAGCCAGTCTGGAGAGAGAGACTGGTCTATATCTTCACCACACACCCCTGCCCCGCTGAGCCAGTCTGGAGAGAGACTGGTCTATATCTTCACCACACACCCCTGCCCCGCTGAGCCAGTCTGGAGAGAGAGACTGGTCTATATCTTCACCACACACCCCTGCCCTGCTGAGCCAGTCTGGAGAGAGAGACGGGTCTATATCTTCACCACACACCCCTGCCCTGTTGAGCCAGTCTGGAGAGAGAGACTGGTCTATACCTTCACCACACACCCCTGCCCCGCTGAGCCAGTCTGGAGAGAGAGACTGGTCTATATCTTCACCACGCACCCCTGCCCCGCTTAGCCAGTCTGGAGAGAGAGACTGGTCTATATCTTCACCACGCACCCCTGCCCCGCTGAGCCAGTCTGGAGAGAGAGACTGGTCTATATCTTCACCACGCACCCCTGCCCCGCTGAGCCAGTCTGGAGAGAGAGACTGGTCTATATCTTCACCACGCACCCTGCCCCGCTGAGCCAGTCTGGGAGAGAGACTGGTCTATATCTTCACCACACACCCCTGCCCTGCTGAGCCAGTCTGGAGAGAGAGACTGGTCTATATCTTCACCACACACCCCTGCCCTGCTTAGCCAGTCTGGAGAGAGAGACTGGTCTATATCTTCACCACACACCCCTGCCCTGTTGAGCCAGTCTGGAGAGAGAGACGGGTCTATATCTTCACCACACACCCCTGCCCTGCTGAGCCAGTCTGGAGAGAGACTGGTCTATACCTTCACCACACACCCCTGCCCTGCTGAGCCAGTCTGGAGAGAGAGACTGGTCTATACCTTCACCACACACCCCTGCCCTGCTGAGCCAGTCTGGAGAGAGAGACTGGTCTATACCTTCACCACACACCCCTGCCCTGCTGAGCCAGTCTGGAGAGAGAGACTGGTCTATATCTTCACCACACACCCCTGCCCTGCTGAGCCAGTCTGGAGAGAGAGACTGGTCTATACCTTCACCACACACCCCTGCGCTGCTGAGCCAGTCTGGAGAGAGACTGGCATGCATAGTATTTATATCAGCCCACTGATTACAATTAAGAGCAAAACGTGTCGCTCTGTTCTGGGCTGCAGCTTAACTAGGTCTTTCCTTGCAGCCCTCGACCACACGACTGGACAATAATCAAGATCAGATAAAACTAGAACCTGCAGGACTTGCTTTTTGGAGTGTGGTGTCAAAAAAGCAGAGCATCTCTTTAATAGGGACAGACCTCTCCCCATCTCTTTAATAGGGACAGACCTCTCCCCATCTCTTTAATAGGGACAGAACTTTCCCCATCTCTTTAATAGGGACAGACCTCTCCCCATCTCTTTAATAGGGACAGACCTCTCCCCATCTCTTTAATAGGGACAGACCTCTCCCCATCTCTTTAATAGGGACAGACCTCTCCCCATCTCTTTAATAGGGACAGACCTCTCCCCATCTCTTTAATAGGGACAGACCTCTCCCCATCTCTTTAATAGGGACAGACCTCTCCCCATCTCTTTAATAGGGACAGACCTCTCCCCATCTCTTTAATAGGGACAGACCTCTCCCCATCTCTTTAATAGGGACAGACCTCTCCCCATCTCTTTAATAGGGACAGACCTCTCCCCATCTCTTTAATAGGGACAGACCTCTCTCCCCATCTCTTTAATAGGGACAGACCTCTCCCCATCTCTTTAATAGGGACAGACCTCTCCCCATCTCTTTAATAGGGACAGACCTCTCCCCATCTCTTTAATAGGGACAGACCTCTCCCCATCTCTTTAATAGGGACTTGTTCAACAGCCACACCATTCAATACCAGATTCAGCTGAGGTCTAGAACTTAGGGAATGATTTGTACCAAATACAATGCTCTTAGTTTTAGAGATGTTCAAGGACCAGTTTATTACTGACCACCCATTCCATAACTGACTACATCTCCTTGTTAAGGGTATCAGTGACTTCATTAGCTGTGGTTGCTGATGCGTGTATGTTTGAATGTTATAATATTATGTTTGAATGTTATAATGTAATATGTAATAAGCCAAGCAGCCACAAGGAGGTCACCTTTCAAGGCAACAGCCACCGGACGCGCGGAATAGATGTACCCATAATGCACAGAGACTTCACACTTGAAGAAGTATGGAGATTCCTGTCGGCACGTAGCCGCTATTTTCTCTCTCTCCGCTACGTTTTCCTTTATATTTTTCATATTTATTCACTGGGTTGCAAATGAAGAGACAGAGGCCAAAGTGAAGCGTGGATATAACGCATATTGAATGTCATGGCAGCTTCTGGACTATACTCCAAGGTAGGCTAATATGATTAGTAGGTTTCTGTCAGTGGCATGTAAGTTAGCAGGACTAAAGGATCATTTACGGATAGAGATAACAGTTAAATGGAGTTACGCTATTTTATCAACATTGGCCTCAGTTTTGTTCTCACAGTTAATGTGTGTGCCTTTATGTAACGTTAGGTCATTGCGATAGACTTTTTGCTACATGTCAATAACTGCCACAGACAGTGAAGAGTGATGACACAGCTGTGGAAAGTTAAAGTTACTCGGTGTATATCGCCTCGATTTAAGAGAATGGGAGTTGAGCGTTCCTCAACTACTTTGTGAGTTGCGTCAAGATTATAAAGTTATTAGTCACATCAATGGTTTTGTTGGTGAGAAATGTCAATGATGATTATTGACTAAATAAGTAATGTTGTCATCTCATCCATAGTGATATTATATTGTATATCCGAAGAGAATGGTCACAGATGTTTGTTTTTTAATGGCATTGATCATTTAGATTAGACTAGAATGCAGTTGTGTATCCAGAATAGATTCTGACTGTATGCTTGTTCACAGCTGCACTCGGATCGGACAAACTTCCTGTATAAATGAAGACACCGCAGAGCCGACGCAAAATCGGTTATCAGTTATACTCTGAATTGTCCCATTATCCAAACTCTTACACCGAGAAGATTGAACGAATGCAAAAAAAATAAAAAATAAAAATAGCTCGTGTAAGAGTTGGGATAATAGGACAATTAGGAGTAAAAATGCATTTCTCAACCCTGGATTGAGATACATCCGGCTCTGCAGAAGCTTGTCTGACCCGAGTGTAGCTGTAAGCAAGCATAGGGGTCTGAATCTATTCTGGATAGCAGTAGTGCAACATTGTCCGTATGTTGACATGTCTATGCATTAACCTGTGTCCCTCTGTCCCTCTACTCCCTCTGTATAATTAGACTAGATCATACTAAAAAAATGTCAGTATGTTGCCTAGCCATATCTACGACTCGTCGCTTTTTAAGTCCGAGGTGTAGCTGTTATGTTGTTGACATGTCCACGCATTAACCAGTGTTCCGCTGTCCCTCAGTATGCCCGGGTCTGGCTCCCAGATGCTGTGGAGGCATGGAAGCCAGCAGAGCTCACCAAGGACTACACTCCTGGAGACAGGGCTCTGTGTCTACAGCTGGAGGATGGCACAGTGAGAGAGGAGCTGGGTCTGGAGGGGTGGAGAGATGGGTCTGGAGGGGTGGAGGGATGGGTCTGGTGGGGTGGAGGGATGGGTCTGGTGGGGTGGAGAGATGGGTCTGGAGGGGTGGAGAGATGGGTCTGGAGGGGTGGAGAGATGGGTCTGGAGGGGTGGAGAGATGGGTCTGGAGGGGTGGAGAGATGGGTCTGGAGGGGTGGAGAGATGGGTCTGTAGGGGTAGAGAGATGGGTCTGGAGGGGTAGAGAGATGGGTCTGGAGGAGTGGAGAGATAGGTTCTGGGTCTGGAGGGGTGGAGAGATGGGTTCTGGGTCTGGAGGGGTGGAGAGATGGGTTCTGGGTCTGGAGGAGTGGAGAGATGGGTTTTGGGTCTGGAGGAGTGGAGAGATGGGGTCTGGAGGAGTGAAGAGATGGGTTTTGGGTCTGGAGGAGTGGAGAGATGGGTTCTGGGTCTGGAGGGGTGGAGAGATGGGTCTGGAGGGGTGGAGAGATGGGTCTGGTGGGGTGGAGAGATGGGTCTGGAAGGGTGGAGAGATAGGTCTGGAGGGGTGGAGAGATGGGTCTGGAGGGGTGGAGAGATGGGTCTGGAGGGGTGGAGAGATGGGTCTGGAGGGGTGGAGAGATGGGTCTGGAGGGGTAGAGAGATGGGTCTGGGTCTGGAGGGGTGGAGAGATGAGTCTGGAGGGGTGGAGAGATGGGTCTGGAGGGGTGGAGAGATGGGTCTGGAGGGGTAGAGAGATGGGTCTGGGTCTGGAGGGGTGGAGAGATGAGTCTGGAGGGGTAGAGAGATGAGTCTGGAGGGGTGGAGAGATGGGTCTGGAGGGGTGGAGAGATGGGTCTGGAGGGGTGGAGAGATGGGTCTGGAGGGGTGGAGAGATGGGTCTGGAGGGGTGGAGAGATGGGTCTGGAGGGGTGGAGAGATGGGTCTGGGTCTGGAGGGGTGGAGAGATGAGTCTGGAGGGGTGGAGAGATGGGTCTGGAGGGGTGGAGAGATGGGTCTGGAGGGGTAGAGAGATGGGTCTGGGTCTGGAGGGGTGGAGAGATGAGTCTGGAGGGGTAGAGAGATGAGTCTGGAGGGGTGGAGAGATGGGTCTGGAGGGGTAGAGAGATGGGTCTGGAGGGGTAGAGAGATGGGTCTGGAGGGGTAGAGAGATGGGTCTGGAGGGGTGGAGAGATGGGTCTGGAGGGGTGGAGAGATGGGTCTGGAGGGGTGGAGAGATGGGTCTGGAGGGGTGGAGAGATGGGTCTGGAGGGGTGGAGAGATGGGTCTGGAGGGGTGGAGAGATGGGTCTGGAGGGGTGGAGAGATGGGTCTGGAGGGGTGGAGAGATGGGTCTGGAGGGGTGGAGAGATGGGTCTGGAGGGGTGGAGAGATGGGTCTCGTTGGAATAGAAAGAAGGAACATTTGGATCAAGACCCAAGGAAGGGTTTTGTCTATGGCTGTCACTGTGGTGGGCAAGTCCTCAGAATGTAAATCATAATTGTTATCCTGTTTTATTTATGTACCTGGTTGATACATTTAGGTCAGACTAAACGTATGTTGCTATAGTTACCACCTTGACTTTGAGTAAGAGAAGGCTTCACACTTACAGCTCCAGTTTTGAACACACGTGTTCCCTAAGTAGCCTCAACATGAGATGTTTTTTTTTAGATCAAGCTAGATACAGGGACCGAAACGTAAGAGGCCACAACACCTACGGTGCTTGTACTCCAAGCCTTTCTGCTGTTGCACAGCAGCTGACGGTTCAAGTTGAGGCATGTAATCCATGTACTTCAGGTATGGAAATAGGCCCAAGATGTTATCTGAGTGGTTGGGCAGAAGAGGGATCACCATTTTAACTCTCTATTTAATGGACACATGGAGGAAAGACTAATTACACTATAAGGAGTTCAATGCTGCAATATGTCACTTTTTGGGGGGGGGGGGGGCGACCTGATGAAATTCACATAGAAATGTGAATTATAGATGTGTCATTCCCATTGAAAGCAAGTCTAAGAAGTGGTAGATATGTTCTATGTGCTCTATTGGTATGTTTCTTGTTAATTTTTTTTTATGTTCGGTTTTATACACCAGCTTCAAACAGCTAAAAATACAATATTTTTGGTGATGGAAAATATATGTCACAGCGGTTTAGATGGTACAATGATTCTGTACACTATACTTGTTTTGTTACATGAATTGAAATTAGGGGAACTATTAGAATTTTAGCAACCAGGAAATGGTGAAGCGGTTTCTGCATAGTGCCTCTTTTATACGGCATACTGTATACAATTCCAACGTTGAATAAACAACCCATATTAGATACATTGCACCATCCGACATAAGCTCGCACTAATTTCCGGTGCTTGTCCAGTGAATATATGTATGTATGTTATTGTTATTTTGGGGGTGTTGCTTCCATCTGACTGCGGTGTTTTCTTCCAGAACTTGGAACACAAGATTGACCCCCAGACCAACAGTTTACCCCCACTAAGGAACCCTGATATCCTGGTGGGGGAGAATGACCTGACAGCTCTCAGCTACCTCCACGAACCAGCAGTTCTACACAACCTCAAAGTGCGCTTCGTGGAGTCCAAGATCATCTACACCTACTGCGGTAAAGACACACTCCCAAGTCCATCTACACCTACTGCGGTATAGAAACACTCCCAAGTCCATCTACACCTACTGCGGTAAAGAGACACTCCCAAGTCCATCTACACCTACTGCGGTATAGAAACACTCCCAAGTCCATCTACACCTACTGCGGTATAGAAACACTCCCAAATCCATCTACACCTACTGCGGTATAGAAACACTCCCAAGTCCATCTACACCTACTGCGGTATAGAAACACTCCCAAGTCCATCTACACCTACTGCGGTAAAGAGACACTCCCAAGTCCATCTACACCTACTGCGGTATAGAAACACTCACACTCCCAAGATCATCTACACCTACTGCGGTATAGAAACACTCCCAAGTCCATCTCCACCTACTGCGGTATAGAAACACTCCCAAGTCCATCTACACCTACTGCGGTAAAGACACACTCCCAAGTCCATCTACACCTACTGCGGTATAGAAACACTCCCAAGTCCATCTACACCTACTGCGGTATAGAAACACTCCCAAGTCCATCTACACCTACTGCGGTATAGAAACACTCCCAAGTCCATCTACACCTACTGCGGTATAGAAACACTCCCAAGTCCATCTACACCTACTGCGGTATAGAAACACTCCCAAGTCCATCTACACCTACTGCGGTATAGAAACACTCCCAAGTCCATCTACACCTACTGCGGTAAAGACACACTCCCAAGTCCATCTCCACCTACTGCGGTATAGAAACACTCCCAAGTCCATCTCCACCTACTGCGGTATAGAAACACTCCCAAGTCCATCTACACATACTGCGGTATAGAAACACTCCCAAGTCCATCTCCACCTACTGCGGTATAGAAACACTCACACTCCCAAGATCATCTACACCTACTGCGGTATAGAAACACTCCCAAGTCCATCTACACCTACTGCGGTATAGAAACACTCCCAAGTCCATCTCCACGTGTTGTGAGTAAAAAAGCCTTTAACTCTGTTCTGGTGACTCACTGTAGACTTTGGAGTCCCGTTCACAGGACGGTCAGTTCGTTCGAGGTAATATAGATAGTGTGGATCATATATTCAGAAGTCCTGACATTCTGACCTACCGTTCAGAATGTTCTACCTAAATATGCTTCTTTTAACCGCTGTAAATATGCGGTGTTGTGGTGGAGTTTTTTTTTTTATCGGGAAAATTCATGTGGAAATTAGATCATTGTTGTCATATTGTTCTGAATTTATTTCGGTATCTGGCAAAATATTTGTTGTTAACTGCTATCAGACCTGGGCTATTTGAAATGTTTGAAATTCTTTGTGTGTGTGTGTGTGTATGTGTGTGTGTGTGGGTTTTGATACATCATGTCACTGATTCGTTAATGTGAATTCATTCAGGCATCGTGTTGGTTTCCATCAACCCCTATGAGAGCATACCCATCTATGACCATGACATCATCCACGCCTACAGTGGACAGAACATGGGTGATATGGATCCTCACATCTTCGCTGTGGCAGAGGAGGCTTACAAACAAATGGCCAGGTCTGTCAATCACTCGGCTCAATGTTTTGTCCTTGCTTCCTTCCTATCTTGACGTGATTGGACAGGTCTCCATCACGTGACTTTCAGCTGTCCAGTCATGCAACATCAGTGATTACTTCAAGGAAGGCTGTTCTATCTTGTTCTTGTTCTTCTAGAGATCAGAGGAACCAGTCTATCATAGTGAGTGGGGAGTCTGGGGCTGGTAAGACAGTCTCTGCTAAATATGCCATGAGGTACTTTGCTACGGTCAGTGGGTCATCCAGCGAGGCTAATGTGGAGGAAAGAGTGCTGGCCTCCAGCCCCATCATGGAGGTAAAGAGACCACCGGTCTGTCTTTCAATTCAGTAAACTTTATTGATCCTAGACGGGCAATCGTTGTTGTAAGTCAAAGGCAAAATGTTGTGAAGTTTTCAGATAGAGCTGACTACTCGTCAATGCCTGTCCGGGTGACAGGGAGGGGTATCCTAGTGGTTAGAGCGTTGGACGAGTAACCGAAAGGTTGCAAGTTTGAATCCCCGAGCTGACAAGGTACAAATCTGTCGTTCTGCCCCTGAACAAGGCAGTTAACCCACTGTTCCTAGGCCATCATTGAAAATAAGAATTTGTTCTTAACTGACTTGCCTAGTTAAATAAAGGTAAAAAAAAAAAAGACATGTTTGTTTCTACAGGATATACAGTATATCTATCGGAAGGTTCTACAACGTTTTGCCCTGACGAACATGGCCCACATCTACTTGTCTGTAGCCAACTACCCAAATGATACCCGGAGCTCGTTCATTCTGGGGTTTTTTTCCCCCTCTAGGCCATCGGGAATGCAAAGACGACTAGAAACGACAACAGCAGTCGCTTTGGGAAGTACATCGAGATTGGATTCGACAAAAACTATCACATCATCGGGGCAAACATGAGAACGTACTTGCTGGAGAAATCTAGAGTGGTGTTTCAGGTGAGGTCCAATACATGGACTGTATTTGGTATGGCTGGAGTTCAGGGTATGTTCTTTAGGGCAAACCGTAGCTAACTGTATCATACCTACTCAACATGACCTCATTTCTAAGTTTCTCATCTGTAAAAATAAATAAATAATCATCATAATTCTTCACTGCATGTTGACTGGGGAGCCTGGGTTTTGTTACAGCTGAGATGTCCTCGTTCCTCTTCTTCCTAATGAATTATGGGGCTTTACGATTTTCTAACAAACACATTCCTGAAGAGAAAGAGGTAGTGTGCCACTATCCCATGTCTGTCTTATTTTTAAAACTCGATTTGATTATACACTTTGTTGTCTTTGCAGGCTACCGAGGAGAGGAATTACCATATCTTCTACCAACTGTGTGCCTCCTCACACCTTCCTGAGTTCAAAACTCTCCAGTTAGGTATGGTGTGTTGGTCCCATGTTTTACGAGCCTAAATTAAATATCTCAGAAATGTTCCAAGCGCACAAAAAAAATACAAATTTTTCTCAAATTTTTTGCACAAATTTGTTTACATCCCTGTTAGTGAGCATTTGTCCTTTGCCAAGATAATCCATCCACCTGACAGGTGTGGCATATCAAGAAGCTGATTAAACAGCATGAGTGTTACACAGGTGCACCTTATGCTGGGGGACAAATCTTGTCACACAACACGATGCCACAGATGTGTCAATTTGAGAGCTCATGCAATTGGCATGCTGACTACAGGAATGTCCACCAGAGCTGTTGCCAGAGAATTTCATGTTAATTTCTCTACCATAAGCCGCCTCCAACGTTGTTTTAGAGAATTTAGCTGTACGTCCCACTGGCCTCCCAACCACAGACTACATGTATGGAGTCATGTGGGCGAGTGGTTTGCTGATGTCAGCGTTGTGAACAGAGTGCCCCATGGTAGCGGTGGGGTTATGGTATGAGCAGGCATAAGCTTCGGACAATGAACACTCTTGCATTTTATCGATGGCAATTTGAATGCGCAAAGAAGAGATCCCGGGGCCCATTGTCGTGCCATTCATCCGCTGCCATCACCTCATGTTTCGGTATGATAATGCACGACCCCATGTCACAAGGATCTGGACACAATTCCTGGAAGCTGAAAATGTCCCAGTTCTTCCATGGCCTGTATACTCACCAGCCACGTCACCCATTGAGCATGTTTGGGATGCTCTGGATCGATGTGTACGACAGCGTGTTCCAGTTCCCACCAATATTCAACAACTTCACACAGCCGTTGAAGAGGAGTGGGACAACATTCCACAGGCCACCATCAACAGCCTGATTAACTCTATGTGAAGGAGATGTGTTGCGCTGCATGAGGCAAATGGTGGTCACACCAGATACTGACTGGTTTTCTGATCCACACTCCTATCTTTGTTTAAGGTATCTGTGACCAACAGCTGCATATCTGCATTCCCAGTCATGTGACATCAATATATTAGGACTTAATGAATTCATTTAAATTATATTAACTGTAACTTAGTAAAGTCTTCAAAATTGCAGCATGTTACGTTTTATATGTTTGTTCAGTATATATTAAACACCAAGGCTCTCCAACTTTGTTCCTGACGACCTGCTGTCCTGCAGGTCTTTGCTTCA